>NC_057806.1:693844883-694127766 GCF_018294505.1 Triticum aestivum | reverse complement strand
GACCGAGAACGAAAATCTCTTCGACTAGGTGAACCAGGAGGTGCGTCATAATATTGAAGAAGGATGGCGGGAACACCAACTCGAAACTGACAAGACATTGGATCACATCGTTCTGTAACCGTGGTAGAACTTCTGGATTGATTACCTTCTGAGAGATTGCATTGAGGAATGCACATAGCTTCACAATGGCTACTCGAACATTTTCCGGCAGGAGCCCCCTCAAAGCAATCGGAAGCAATTGCGTCATAATCACGTGGCAGTCGTGAGACTTCAGGTTTTGGAACTTTTTCTCCGCCATGTTTATTATTCCCTTTATATTGGACGAGAATCCAGACGGGACCTTCATACTGCTCAGGCATTCAAAAAAGATGACCTTCTCTTCTTTGGTCAGAGCGTAGCTGGCACGACCTTGAAACCATTCCGGATGCCGGTCATCAGGGTCTTTCAAACGTTGCTGGTCCTGCCGTGCTTCCTTTGTATCATTTGTCTTCCCATACAGGCCCAAGAAGCTTAGGAGGTTCACGCAAATATTCTTCGTAACGTGCATCACGTCGATTGCAGAGCGGACATCTAGGACTTTCCAATATTCTAGCTCCCAGAATATAGATTTCTTCTTCCACATGGCTGTGTGCCCGTCAGCTCCCTTCGGAACTGATTGTCCGCCAGGACCCTTTCCAAAGATGACTTTCAAATCCTTGACCATATCAAATACCTCAGCACCAGTGCATTCCGCAGGCTTCGGCCGGTGATCTGCCTTGCCGTTGTAATGCTTGCCTTTCTTTCTTACTGGATGAATTTTCGGAAGAAATCGACGATGCCCAAGGTACACGTTCTTCTTACAATTTGGCAAATGTACACTTTCAGTCTCATGTAAGCAGTGCGTGCATGCATTGTATCCCTTATTTGACAGTCCCGAAAGGTTACTAAGAGCAGGCCAATCATTGATGGTTACGAAAAGCAACGCTCGTAGGTCAAATTCCTCTTGTTTGTGCTCATCCCACACACGGACACCACCCCACAGCTGTAAAAGTTCATCAACTAATGGCCTTAGGTACACATCGATGTCGTTGCCGGGTTGCTTCGGACCTTGGATGAGCACTGGCATCATAATGAACTTCCGCTTCATGCACAACCAAGGAGGAAGGTTGTAGATGCATAGAGTCACGGGCCAGGTGCTATGGCTGGAGCTCTGCTCGCCAAAAGGATTCATGCCATCCGTACTTAGAGCAAATCTTATGTTCCTTGTGTCAGCTGCAAAATCTTTGAACCATCTGTCGATCTTTCTCCATTGCGTTCCATCTGCGGTGTGTCTCAACTCCCCGTCCGACTTACGGTCCTCTTTGTGCCATCGCAACAACTTGGCATGCTCTTTGTTCCTGAACAGACGTTTCAACCGTGGTATTATAGGAGCATACCACATCACCTTGGCGGGAACCCTCTTCCTGGGTTTCTGGCCCTCAACATCGTCACCAGGGTCATCGCCTCTGATCTTATAACGCAATGCAGTGCATACCGGGCATTCATTCAAATTCTCGTATTCACCGCGGTAGAGGATGCAGTCGTTGATGCATGCATGTATCTTCAGAACCTCTAAACCTAGAGGGCAGACAACCTTCTTTGCTTCGTACGTACTGGCAGGCAACTCGTTATCCTTTGGAAACATATTCTTCAACATTTTCAGCAAGTTTTCAAATGTCGAGTCAGCTACACCTGCCTCTGCCTTCCATTTCAGCAAATCCAGTGTGCAGCCCAGCTTTTTCAGACCATCATCGCATCCGGGGTACAGCGCCTTTCTGTGATCCTCTAACATGCGATCCAAATTCTCCCTCTCCTTTTCAGTTTCGCAGCGTCTCCGTGCATCAGCAATGGTCCGACCAAGATCATCAACGGGATCATCACGTGCCTCTTCTTCACCTTCCCCTTCACCTTCAGCATCCTCCATGAAAGTATCACCGAAATGAGCAAGATAGCTTTCATCGATGAAATCATCCCCTTCTTCATCTTCTTCCATTATAACCCCTCTTTCTCCATGCTTGGTCCAACAATTATAGCTTGGCATGAAACCGTGCCGAAGCAGATGCATGTGAACATCTCTTGAGGAAGAGTAACCCTTCTGATTCTTACAGATAACACATGGACAGATAACAAAACCCCCCTGCTTGTTCGCATTAGCCACTACGAGGAAATCTTTCAAACCCGTAGTGAACTCGTCGGAGAGTCGGTTACCGTACATCCATTGCCGATTCATCTGCATTATTATAATATAAAATATATAATTAACCATCATGCATTTGTTAAACTAACTAGCTACAAACAATATAAATTAAACAATGAACTGCACACATGCATATTTTATCAATGACACACATGCATGAAAGGTTCAAGTTGCTAACCGCGATCGAGGAGGAAAAAATAAATGAGGAACCTCAAGTGTGGCTCCAACACTTCATATCATGTTTGTTTCACCCTCTTAGGGCATTTCATCAAACACCTTGTGTGCATAAGAGGAACCAAAAGCAAACCTAGCTACACCCCCTTGTGAAGCTTGTGAAGAGAAGTGGCACCAAATGGCTAAGTGAGCGTGCTGAACTGGTATATATAGGGGAGGAGCTTTAGTCGCGGTTGGCCTGGCCAACCGTGACTAAAGGCCTTTGCGCACCTTTAGTCGCGGTTGGCCTGGCCAACCGCGACTAAAGCCCCTCACGTGCACCAGCTGGCCACCGAGCGCCCTGGGCCCAGGCCTTTGGTCGCGGTTCGTCTGCCGAACCGCGACTAAAGACTTCATTAGTCGCGGTTCCTACAGTTTCGCGACTAATGGGGCTGGACGGAAGCCTCTTTTTCTACCAGTGCCCACAGGCCGGGCATGGGCCGGGCTAGGCCCGGGCCTAGATTTTGAGCCCGGCGGCTGGGCCAGGCCAGGCCCAGGCCCGTCGTTTTCACCATTTAAGGAAGAGGCCCGGCCTGTGGCCCAAGGCCCGACGGTCTTTTAGCGTGATGGGCTGGGCTCGGGCCCGATTTTTAGGCCTGACGGCCGGGCCGGGCTCGGCCTGGTTTTTTGCATCGGGCTTTGGTAGGCCCGGCCCGAAGCCCCGCCCGGCCCGACAGATGGCCTGGTATACTGCTACCCCATCTGCTTTCCATGGAAAACAATGAATCATGACTATTTCTAAAAAATGTTCCTAGAAAACTATTTCTCAAAAAAAAAAACCGCGGAATCACACCTTGGCACTTGCATGGCTACATACTAGCTGATACCCTACTGCACATACACTATATTTTGTTGGACATAAGCCAGGACCATTCAACATCGCAATGTGCATACACTTACATCAACCAAGCTCATTGTATTGTTCCAAAAAACGATGAAATCAGCTTCAAATTTAGACAAGAAATGAAATTAGCTTGTGTTATAGTAGTACTAAGTAAAGTACACGCATGGATTATGAAAAAGCGAGCAAGGTACGAATGAATGAATATTCTGCAAATTACATTTCATCAAACAAATACACAAGTATTACACATGCTTAATGAAATTACTGTTCAAGCACACGCACGCGCGCGCCCAATCGTATTTATCTCTTGTAGTACACAGCCAAACTAGGACAAATTAATCTCGCCAAAGCAGTGCATATAAATTAACACACGCAAGAAGAACTACTTAACAACCGACCGATTATTGCATGATGAAATCAAATTTGGAATGAACAACTAAAATAACATACATGCATACATGCACTGACGATGCATGCATGCGCTGAGTGATGGACGATTTGCTGGAGTGTAACTGATGAACTAAGCGCACTGGAAGCCCTTGGGGGCGGTCTTGCCGCAGTAGTTGAGGAGGAGGCTGAGCTTGACGGGGATGTTGAGGACGATGCCGAGGACGTTGGCCTTGAGCGCGGTGCAGAGGCACACGGCGGCCTCGAGGTCGGCCAGGCCGCCGAGGAGGCTGCAGCACTTGTCGCCGCCGCCGCTGGGGGGCTTGCCGACGCCCACGTTCACCAGGCCCAGCACGTTGGCGCAGGCGCCCAGCTTCAGTGTGTCCGTGGGGCACGACGTGCCGCCGCCGCCGCCTGACGAAGGAGGTGGGCACGGCGTCGTAGACGGCGATGGTGGGGGCGGGGATGGGGAGGCCGGCGGCGGGGTTTGGTGCTTGCAGCTGCCGCAGGCATCGCCGGCGAGGAACGTGTTGGCCACCAGCAGCGCCAGCAGGCACGCCGCCGAGAAGGTCCTGGACGCCATTGCTGCCGGCTAGCTAGTAGGTACTGCTGGTGAGAGTGAGCTAGGAGGGTTTAAGTGTGTCTAATGAAGGAAGCTAGCAAGGTGTGGGTGGTTTATATAGACCGGCCGGAGACGGCGTGTATGTGTGTATCACGCATGTGATTTGGTTGGTGACGGCCGGTGTAGGGTACCCTGCACTGCATGGGCCATGCATGCATACATGCATGTGAAGGAGGGGGTCGCACCTCTCCTAGCTGGCACATTAAGAGCCCCGTTGGAGCCTAGTGAAGGACAGGAATACGTGGCTCACATCGCATCGTCCATATGTGTAACCTCTTTGGTTTGTCTCAAACCTTTAGCTAGCTCAGGACGTATCTGTCAATGTACCAAGTACTTCAGCAGTAATACGCCGATGCATGATGGTGTCCGTCCAGAGATTGATTCTCAAACCTAGCTAAAGCCTTAACAGAAGTCATTTCGGTTGTCATGAAGTCTAAGCACAAGCTGTAACAGCATACTTCCTCCGTCCGGAATAAGTTGTCGCTCAGATGGAATTAGGCACATATGCTATGCATATTATGTATTAACAGTTGACGCGCAGAGATGTGAGCTTACCAGAGTGCAGCAACACCCTGATTAAGCTAGTCAGAGTGATAATGCATACCCGGATGGTGCACCATGCATGCATGTGCCCAGCTAAGCAGAGCTCGCTAGCTTCCTCTGCATGATGTGCCTAAGACTGGCTGGCTGGCTGACCCGGCCAGTTGGTAGTTTGTTACACAAGCCAAGCCAAGCAGGGCTAGTCAGCTAGCTGCCGATTGCAAGAGACCAAAGCCCTAGCCCTAGCTACAAAGGGCCAAATCGACCAACGCATCGGGTTCCATGGACCAGCTGTACGTGTTTTTGTAAGCACACGCATCGAGCGAGCAGGGATGGATGATACCAAGGGCAAATCAATGGCGCTTTTGGTCTCATCATGCCCACAGCGACCACTTGCGTCGCAGCCTCAGCTAAGCTCCGAAACCAACCCATTGCCAGGGCACGTTACACAGCGACCCGCAGACGCCGAGCCAAACCGCACACCCGCCCCAGCTGACACCGTCGCCCGTATTATTGCGCCCGTCACATCGTTTTCATTCAGAAACGCAAGCAGCGCCGCTCCATCTACAGCCATTGCACATCATTTGGCTCAGAATGTCCCTCAACATTTGTTTGCAGCACTGCTCGCAGGGAGGCGCCAGCTCGTGAGTCGTCGACTTATTGTCGTCGGTGAAGATCGAGGCGCCAGCTTGCTGGACGACTACCACAGGTGAATTGAAATGGACTGGCCGGTAATCCTCCTACGAGCCAAGCTCCAAGGACCCGTATGCATGATAGCCTTTAGTCAGCTAGTGAACAAACAGCTACCGGCATCCGAAAAAAAAACAGCTACCGGAATTCAAAAGCTTCTGGAAGATTTTTCATTGCGACAAGTAGGTAAAACAAATTACAGAAAGTTCCGAGTTGACGTGCCAGCGAAAGAATGCCAATGGCTCAAAAGTATCGGACCATGCTGCGACTTTTTACGTCCCATCAATGCGGCATACCATGTTACTACTAGCATACATGGAGGGGAAGTGTCCTAGTAACATCCAAATGATATGACCACAGTACCATGTGACCCTGCAGATGGATGAAAGAGACAAGTTGTACTCAAGATTGCTTTGCAGTACAGCTTTGTATGATATACCTTCCTTGTGAGTTACAGGGAAGGTGTATTTAAATTTTAACAAAATCAGTGCTCTCATCAGAGTTTTACGCAAGAGATATGTGTAGATCCCTAGTGGAGGTTTAGCTATGCATTTGGAAGGCACGAAGCCTAGACTACTAACAGTATCTTGTTTTCATTGCTTTATATATAAAGTAGGGCGAAAGCCACTTTTGAGACTACTAAAAGAGTTCAAGTGAAAACCAATGTTTCATGTTCCATGCACGCATGCATGCTTGTAACAGAAATCAACAAAAGATATTAGCTGCACCGTGGCACTTAGCACAACACCTTGAGCAGTTTCATTTGTAGCCCATAATCCTGGTAGAACATTTCAACAGCATAAGTAAAACGCAGCTATGTTTACTCTTAATTAAGATCCACTGAATGGAGAGGAACACGTCTTGCTGAGGAGCTGCCAGCATTGATAGGTCTACACCAGAGCGCGTTCGTGCGAGGGAGATCCATACATAACAACTTCATGATGGTGCAAGGCACAACACGGCGTCTACATGCTCTTAGGGTCCCTACAATCATGATGAAGCTAGACATCTCTAAAGCTTTCTGACATGGTGCAATGGTCTTCCATCATCGAGGTCCTCTCCAAGATGGGTTTTAGCTCAAGATGGGTGGACTGGATCTGCGGATTGCTTCATACTTCTTCCACAAGGGTTCTCATCAATGGAGTCCTGGGGAGGCCAATCTCACCAAGAAGTGGATTAAGGCAGGGCGACCCTTTGTCGCCTATGATTTTCATCTTAGTGATAGAAGTCCTCCATCACATGTTCTCAAGGGCGGCATCGGCATGATTTTTTGAGGCTTTGGCTAACAGAGGCCTGCATCAACGCTTATCGATATACGCGAACAATGTCATGTTGTTCCTCAAGCCGCGACAGGTGGAACTGACGACTTGTGTTGAAACCCTCGAGGCTTTCAGGGTTGCATCGAGCCTAAGAATTAACTTTCAAAACAGTATGCTCAGCAGAGGAGGTGGAGCTGACGCATGACTTGGTGGGCTGCAAGATCGAGGCATTCCCATGTAAGTACCTAGGGCTACCGTTAAACATTCGCAGGCTCTCTGCAGCCCAATTCCAATATCCGGTGGACCAGCTAGCGAATAAGTTACCTACGTGGCGTGGCGCATCACTTCCTAAAAGCGGGAGGCTTCTATTGATCCAATACGTGCTATGCGCAATCCCTATCCATGCGCTCATGGCCCTGGAGTTGCCGTCCAAGATACTGATGGCCCTGGAAAAGATATGTAGAGAATTCGTGTGGTGCGCTAAGAGAGAGACCAATGGTGGTAAATGTTCAGTGGCATGGAGCCAGGTATGTGCACCCAAGTGGACCGGTGGACTTGGGATCCTGAATCTGTGCTGGCTGAACCATGCCCTGCAAACCAGATGGTTGTGGTTGCAATGGACCGATCTTTAGCGACTGTGGAGAGATCGCGATATCGAACGAGGCAAGTGAAAGGGCATTTCCCTACTTTATGTTTTGAATGATGATGACAACCCTTTGTTGGTCTAATCGTGTGCTATACGTTTCAGGTTCTCGATGCTTAGGCTTACATCGGATTGCTATTGCCTCTCGTAGGAAAAGATTGAAGACGTGTCCTCTACGCTTTTATTCTCTTTGGTCGTAGGGAACCCGTACTATCAAGAGGGAATCCTCATTAGAAAGCACTGGGGGAATCTTTTCATGTACACGTTCATCACCCCTCCTTTGTCTTCCTCAGGTGTGAGAGAGAGAGAGAGAGTTTTTCCTTGTCTCTTCCCCTATCCTTCCTGCTCACTGTTTCTGCCCAGCGGTTGTACCGCTCTCTGGAGCGGTTGTACCGCTGGGTCTTGTCGCTCACCAGCTTTGCTCGAGCGGTTGTATCGCTGCCTCTGGGCGGTGGTACCGCCACCATGCTCTGCAAATGCTGGGGCGGTGGTTCCGTCCATGCACCGCTCAAGTACCGCTCGCGCTTCTGTTTTGATGCGGTTCTTGGGCGGTAGTGGCCCGGTTGGTCCGGTCGTTCCACGATGACCGGTACCACCGGTGGTCCGAGCGGTTCTTCCGCTCAGAACTTAGCCGCCCAAGAGATCAAGGCCATGCGGTTGTTCCGTCCAGGCACCGCCCAAGTACCGGTCAAGCTCCTGTTTTGATGCGGTGGTTGTGCGATGGCCAGGCGGTTAGTCCGGTTATTTTTCTGAGCCGGTACTACCGCCCGCCTGTCCGGTTGTACCGCTTGGTAGGGTTCTGCAGATACACCGTGAGTCCCGGTTGTACCGGGACGAGGACCGGTTGTACCGCTGCAGTGCAAAAAACGCAGTAACGGTTGAAATTGAGGGTTACTATATAAGTGAGCTTCTCCCACCTACCACTCTCACCTTTGACCTCTCTCACTCCACCATTAATGCACTTCAAGCTCTCTTGCCCGATCTCTCTCTCTAGCCACTCAAACTTGTTGATTGCTAAGGATTGAAGGAGGAGACCTAGATCTACACTTCCACCAAAGGATATTTGCTTCCCCCATACTTTCTTGTGTGGATTTTGTTACTCTTGGGTGTTTGAGCACCCTATGTTGGAAATATGCCCTAGAGGCAATAATAAATTAGTTATTATTATATTTCCTTGTTCATGATAATCGTTTATTATCCATGCTAGAATTGTATTGATAGGAAACTCAGATACATGTGTGGATACATAGAGAACACCATGTCCCTAGTAAGCCTCTAGTTGACTAGCTCGTTGATCAATAGATGGTTACGGTTTCCTGACCATGGACATTGGATGTCATTGATAACGGGATCACATCATTAGGAGAATGATGTGATGGACAAAGACCCAATCCTAAGCCTAGCACAAGATCATGTAGTTCGTATGCTAAAGCTTTTCTAATGTCAAGTATCATTTCCTTAGACCATGAGATTGTGCAACTCCCGGATACCGTAGGAGTGCTTTGGGTGTGCCAAACGTCACAACGTAACTGGGTGGCTATAAAGGTACACTACAGGTATCTCCGAAAGTGTCTGTTGGGTTGGCACGAATCGAGACTGGGATTTGTCACTCCGTGTAAACGGAGAGGTATCTCTGGGCCCACTCGGTAGGACATCATCATAATGTGCACAATGTGATCAAGGAGTTGATCACGGGATGATGTGTTACGAAACGAGTAAAGAGACTTGCCGGTAACGAGATTTAACAAGGTATCGGGATACCGACGATCGAATCTCGGGCAAGTATCGTACCGCTGGACAAAGGGAATTGTATACGGGATTGATTAAGTCCTTGACATCGTGGTTCAACCGATGAGATCATCGTGGAACATGTGGGAGCCAACATGGGTATCCAGATCCCGCTGTTGGTTATTGACCGGAGAGTCATCTCGGTCATGTCTGCATGTCTCCCGAACCCGTAGGGTCTACACACTTAAGGTTCGGTGACGCTAGGGTTATAGAGATATTAGTATGCGGTAACCCGAAAGTTGTTCGGAGTCCCGGATGAGATCCCGGATGCCACGAGGAGTTCCGGAATGGTCCAAAGGTAAAGATTTATATATGGGAAGTCTTGTTTTGGTCGCCGGAAAAGTTTCGCGCATTATCGGTATTGTACCGGGAGTGCCGAAAGGGGTCCGGGGGTCCACCAAGGGGGTCCACCTGCCCCAGGGGGGCACATGGGCTGTAGGGGTGTGCTCCTTGGACTATATGGGCCAAGGGCACCAGCCCCAAGAGGCCCATGCGCCAAGAGATAAGGGAAAGAAAGAGTCCTAAACGGGGAAGGCACCTCCTAGGTGCCTTGGGGAGGATGGACTCCTCCCTGGCCGCACCCTTCCTTGGAGGAAGGGCCAAGGCTACCCCCCCCCCCTCTCCCTTGGCCCTATATATAGTGGGGGGAAGGGAGGGCAGCCGCACCTAAGCCCTGGCGGCTCCCTCTCCCTCCCATGACACATCTCCCTCCTCCCGCAGCGCTTGGCGAAACCCTGTTGGAATCCCGCTACTTCCACCACCACCGTCGTGCTGCTGGATCTCCATCAAACTCTCCTCTCCCCTTGCTGGATCAAGAAGGAGGAGACGTCGCTGCTCCGTATGTGTGTTGAACGCGGAGGTGCCGTCCGTTCGGCGCTAGGATCATCGGTGATTTGGATCACGACGAGTGCGACTCCATCAACCCCGTTCTCTTGAACGCTTCCGCACGCGATCTACAAGGGTATGTAGATCCACTCCTCCCTCGTTGCTAGATGACTCCATAGATAGATCTTGGTGACACGTAGGAAAATTTTGAATTTATGCTATGTTCCCGGACAGTGGCATCATGAGCTAGGTCTATGTGTAGTTTCTATGCACGAGTAGAACACAAAGTAGTTGTGGGCGTTGATTTTGTTCAATATGCTTACCGTTACTAGTCCAATCTTGATTCGGTGGCATTGTGGGATGAAGCGGCCCGGACCGACCTTACACGTACTCTTACGTGAGACTGGTTCCACCGACTGACATGCACTAGTTGCATAAGGTGGCTAGCGGGTGTCTGTCTCTCCCACTTTAGTCGGATCAGATTCGATGAAAAGGGTCCTTATGAAGGGTAAATAGCAATTGGCATATCACGTTGTGGTTTTTGCGTAGGTAAGAAACGTTCTTGCTAGAAACCCATAGCAGCCACGTAAAACATGCAAACAACAATTAGAGGACGTCTAACTTGTTTTTGCAGGGTATGCTATGTGATGTGATATGGCCAAAAGGATGTGATGAATGATATATGTGATGTATGAGATTGATCATGTTCTTGTAATAGGAATCACGACTTGCATGTCGATGAGTATCACAACCGGCAGGAGCCATAGGAGTTGTCTTAATTTATTTATGACCTGCATGTCAACATAAACGTCATGTAATTACTTTACTTTATTGCTAACCGTTAGTTGTAGTAGTAGAAGTAATAGTTGACGGGACAACTTCATGAAGACACGATGATAGAGATCATGATGATGGAGATCATGGTGTCATGCCGGTGACGATGATGATCATGGAGCCCCGAAGATGGAGATCAAGAGGAGCAAAGTGATATTGGCCATATCATGTCACTATTATTTGATTGCATGTGATGTTTATCATGTTTATGCATCTTGTTTACTTAGAAGACGGTAGTAAATAAGATGATCCCTCATAATAATTTCAAGAAAGTGTTCCCCCTAACTGTGCACCGTTGCGATAGTTCGTTGTTTCGAAGCACCACGTGATGATCGGGTGTGATAGATTCTAACGTTCACATACAACGGGTGTAAGACAGATTTACACACGCGAAACACTTAGGTTGACTTGACGAGCCTAGCATGTACAGACATGGCCTCGGAACACAAGAGACTGAAAGGTCGAGCATGAGTCGTATGGTAGATACGATCAACATGAAGATGTTCACCGATGATGACTAGTCCGTCTCACGTGATGATCGGACACGGCCTAGTTGACTCGGATCATGTAATCACTTAGATGACTAGAGGGATGTCTATCTGAGTGGGAGTTCATAAGATGAACTTAATTATCCTGAACATAGTCAAAAGGTCTTCGCAAATTATGTCGTGGCTCGCGTTTCAGTTCTACTGTTTAGATATGTTCCTAGAGAAAATTTAGTTGAAAGTTGATAGTAGCAATTATGCGGACTAGGTCCGTAAACTGAGGATTGTCCTCATTGCTTCATAGAAGGCTTATGTCCTTAATGCACCGCTCAGTGTGCTGAACCTCGAACGTCGTCTGTGGATGTTGCGAACATCTGACATACACTTTTTGATAACTACGTGATAGTTCAGTTAAACGGTTTAGAGTTGAGGCACCGAAGACGTTTTGAAACGTCGCGAAACATATGAGATGTTTCGAGGGCTGAAATTGGGATTTCAGGCTCGTGCCCACGTCAAGAGGTATAAGACCTCCGACGATTTTCTTAGCCTGCAAACTAAGGGAGAAAAGCTCAATTGTTGAGCTTGTGCTCAGATTGTTTGAGTACAACAATCATTTGAATCGAGTGGGAGTTGATCTTCCAGATGAGATAGTGATGTTTCTCCGAAGTCATTACCACCAAGCTGCTAGAGCTTCGTGATGAACTATAATATATCAGGGACATATATGATGATCCTTGAGATATTCGCGATGTTTGACACCACAAAAGTAGAAATCAAGAAGGAGCATCAATTGTTGATGGTTGGTGAAACCACTAGTTTCAAGAAGGGCAAGGGTAAGAAGGGATACTTCATGAAACGGCAAATCAGCTGCTGCTCTAGTGAAGAAACCCAAGGTTGAACCCAAACCCGATACTAAGTGCTTCTGTAAGTAGGGGAACAGCCACTGGAGCAGAATTACCCTAGATACTTGGTAGATGAGAAGGCTGGCAAGGTCGATAGGAGTATATTGGATATACATTGTGTTAATGTGTACTTTACTAGTACTCCTAGTAGCACCATGGTATTAGATACCGGTTCGGTTGCTAAATGTTAGTAAACTCGAAATAAAAGGCTGCGGAGTAAACGGAGACTAGCTAAAGGTGAGCTGGCAATATGTGTTGGAAGTTTTTCCAAGCTTGATGTGATCAAACATCGCACGCTCCCTCTACCATCGAGATTGGTGTTTGCGTTGAGCATAGACATGATTGGATTATGTCTATCGCAATACGGTTATTCATTTAAGGAGAATAATGGTTACTCTGTTTATTTGAATAATACCTTCAATGGTCTTGCACCCAAAAATGAACGGTTTATTGAATCTCGATCGTAGTGATACACATGTTCATGCCAAAAGATATAAGATAGTAATGATAGTACCACCTACTTGTGGCACAACCACATAAGTCATATCGGTATAAAACGCATGAAGAAGATCCATGTTGATGGATCTTTGGGCTCACTCGTTTTGAAAGGTTTGAGACATGCGAACCATGTCTATTGGTGTATATGCATGAAGAAACTCCATGCAAATGGACCGTTTGGACTCACTTGATTTTGAATCACTTGAGACATGCAAATCAAACCACATGGGCAAGATGAATGAAAGCCTCATTTTTCAGTAAAATGGAACTAGAAAGCAACTTGTTGGAAGTAATACATTTTGATGTGTGCAATCCAATGAGTGCTGAGGCATGTAGTGGATATCGTTATGTTCTTACTTCACAGATGATTTGAGTAGATGTTGAGTATATTTACTTGATGAATCACGAGTCTGAATTATTGAAAGGTTCAAGTAATTTCAGGGTGAAGTTGAAAGATCGTCGTGACAAGAGGATAAAATATCTATGATATGATCATAGAGATGAATATCTGAATTACGAGTTTGGCACAGAATTAAGACATTGTGGAAATTGTTTCACAACTAATACAGCCTGGAACACCATAGTGTGATGGTGTGTCCGAACATCATAACTGCACCCTATTGGATATGATGCATACCATGATGTCTCTTATCGAATTACCACGATAGTTTATGGGTTAGGCATTAAAGACAACCACATTCACTTTAAATAGGGCACCACGTAATTCCGATGAGATGACACCATATGAACTATGGTTTAGAGAAACCTAAGTTGTCATTTCTTAGAAGTTTGGGGCTGTGACGCTTATGTGAAAAAGTTTCAGGCTGATAAGCTCGAACCCAAAGCGGATAAATGCATCTTCATAGGACACCCAAAGCAGTTGGGTATACCTCCTGTCTCAGATCCGAAAGCAATAAGGGATTGTTTCTAGAATCGTGTCCTTTCTCGAGGAAAAGTTTATCTCAAAAGAATTGAGTGGGAGGATGGTGGAGACTTGATGAGGTTATTGAACCGTCTCTTCAACTAGTGTGTGGCAGGGCACAGGAAGTTGTTCCTGTGGCACCTACACCAATTGAAGTGGAAGATTATGATAGTGATCATGAAACTTCAAATCAAGTCACTAACAAACCTCGTGGGATGACAAGGATGTGTACTACTTCAGAGTGGTACGTAATCCTGTCTTGGAAGTCATGTTGCTAGACAACAATGAACCTACGAGCTATGGAGAAGCGATGGTGGGCCCGGATTCCGATAAATGGCTCGAGGCCATAAAATCTGAGAGAGGATCCATGTATGAAAACAAAGTGTAGACTTTGGCAGAACGGCTCGATGGTCGTAAGGCTGTTGAGTACAGATGGATTTTAAAAGGAAGACGGACAATGATGGTAAGTATCACCATTAAGAAAGCTCGACTTGTCGTTAAGATTTTTTCCGACAAGTTCAAGGAGTTGACTATGATGAGACTTTCTCACTCGTAGCGATGCTAAGAGTCTGTTGGAATTATATTAGCGATTACTGCATTATTTATGAAATCTTGCAGATAGGATGTCAAAACATTGTTTCCTCGATGATTTTCTTGAGGAAAGGTTGTATGTGATACAACCGGAAGGTTTTGTCAATCCTGAAAGATGCTAATAAGCATGCAAAGCTCCAGCAATCCTTCTAAGGACTGGAGTAAGCATCTCGGAGTTGGAATGTATGCTTTGATGAGATGATCAAAGATTTTGGGTGTATACAAAGTTTATGAGAAACTTGTATTTCCAAAGAAGTGAGTGGGAGCACTATAGAATTTCTGATGAATATATGTTGTTGACATATTGTTGATCAGAAATGACGTAGAATTTCTGGAAAGCATATAGGTTCATTTGAAAGGTGTTTTTCAATGGAAAACCTGGATTAAGCTACTTGAACATTAAGCATCAAGATCTATAAGGATAGATCAAAAACGCTTAATGGTACTTTCAAATGAGCACATACCTTGACATGATCTTGAAGGTGTTCAAGATGGATCAGCCAAAGAAGGAGTTCTTGCCTGAGTTGTAAGGTATGAAGTTAAGACTTAAAGCTCGACCACGGCAGAAGAAAGAGGAAGGACGAAGGTCGTCCCCTATGCTTTTGTCATAGGCTCTATACGGTATGCCATGCTAAGTACCGCACCTGATGTGTGCCTTGCCACATGTCTGGCAAGAGGGTACAAAGATGATCTAGGAGTAGATCACCAGATAGCGGTCAAAATTATCCTTAGAGAAATAAGGATATGTTTCTTGGTTATGGAGGTGATAAAGAGTTCGACGTAAAGAGTTACATCCATGCAAGCTTAACACCTATCCGGATAGCTCTAAGTAGAGATACCGGATTCGTATAGTAGAACAGTTATTTGAAATGGCTCCAAATATAGCGTAGTAGCTGTATCTACAAGATGACATAGAGATTTGCGAAGTACATACGGATCTGAAAGATTCAAACCCGTTGACTAACATCTCTCACAAGCATAACATGTTCAAACCCAGAACTCATCGAGTGTTAATCACATGGTAATGTGAACTAGATTATTGACTCTAGTAAACTGTTTGGGTGTTAGTCACATGGGGATGTGACCCTGAGTGTTAATCACATATCGATGTGAACTGGATTATTGACTCTAGTGCAAGTGGGAGACTGTTGGAAATATGCCCTAGAGGCAATAATAAATTAGTTATTATCATATTTCCTTGTTCATGATAATCGTTTATTATCCATGCTAGAATTGTATTGATAGGAAACTCAGATACATGTGTGGATACATAGAGAACACCATGTCCCTAGTAAGCCTCTAGTTGACTAGCTCGTTGATCAATAGATGGTTATGGTTTCCTGACCATGGACATTGGATGTCATTGATAACGGGATCACATCATTAGGAGAATGATGTGATGGACAAAGACCCAATCCTAAGCCTAGCACAAGATCATGTAGTTCGTATGCTAAAGCTTTTCTAATGTCAAGTATCATTTCCTTAGACCATGAGATTGTGCAACTCCCGGATACCGTAGGAGTGCTTTGGGTGTGCCAAACGTCACAACGTAACTGGGTGGCTATAAAGGTACACTACAGGTATCTCCGAAAGTGTCTGTTGGGTTGGCACGAATCGAGACTGGGATTTGTCACTCCGTGTAAACGGAGAGGTATCTCTGGGCCCACTCGGTAGGACATCATCATAATGTGCACAATGTGATCAAGGAGTTGATCACGGGATGATGTGTTACGAAACGAGTAAAGAGACTTGCCGGTAACGAGATTGAACAAGGTATCGGGATACCGACAATCGAATCTCGGGCAAGTATCGTACCGCTAGACAAAGGGAATTGTATACGGGATTGATTAAGTCCTTGACATCGTGGTTCATCCGATGAGATCATCATGGAACATGTGGGAGCCAACATGGGTATCTAGATCCCGCTGTTGGTTATTGACCGGAGAGTCATCTCGGTCATGTCTGCATGTCTCCCGAACCCGTAGGGTCTACACACTTAAGGTTCGGTGATGCTAGGGTTATAGAGATATTAGTATGCGGTAACCCGAAAGTTGTTCGGAGTCCCGGATGAGATCCCGGACGCCACGAGGAGTTCCGGAATGGTCCGGAGGTAAAGATTTATATATGGGAAGTCTTGTTTTGGTCGCCGGAAAAGTTTCGCGCATTATCGGTATTGTACCGGGAGTGCCGAAAGGGGTCCGGGGGTCCACCAAGGGGGTCCACCTGCCCCGGGGGGCCACATGGGCTGTAGGGGTGTGCGCCTTGGCCTATATGGGCCAAGGGCACCAGCCCCAAGAGGCCCATGCGCCAAGAGATAAGGGAAAGAAAGAGTCCTAAATGGGGAAGGCACCTCCTAGGTGCCTTGGGGAGGATGGACTCCTCCCTGGCCGCACCCTTCCTTGGAGGAAGGGCCAAGGCTACCCCCCCTCTCCCTTGGCCCTATATATAGTGGGGGGAAGGGAGGGCAGCCGCACCTAAGCCCTGGCGCCTCCCTCTCCCTCCCATGACACATCTCCCTCCTCCCGCAGCGCTTGGCGAAGCCCTGTTGGAATCCCGCTACTTCCACCACCACGCCGTCGTGCTGCTGGATCTTCATCAACCTCTCCTCCCCCCTTGCTGGATTAAGAAGGAGGATACGTCGCTACTCCGTACGTGTGTTGAACGCGGAGGTGCCGTCCGTTCGGCGCTAGGATCATCGGTGATTTGGATCACGACGAGTACGACTCCATCAACCCCGTTCTCTTGAACGCTTCCGCGCGCGATCTACAAGGGTATGTAGATCCACTCCTCCCTTGTTGCTAGATGACTCCATAGATAGATCTTGGTGACACGTAGGAAAATTTTGAATTTATGCTATGTTCCCCGACACCCTAGACGGTTGAGGTCACCTCGGAGCCATATTCCATTGTGGTGAAGCTTTGTGGTTTCGTTGGGAGCCTCCAATTAAGTTGTGGAGAGAGCCCCAACCTTGTTTGTAAAGGTTCGGTCACCGCCTTCATGGGCACCAATAGTGGAATCACGACATCTCGCATTGTGTGAGGGCGTGAGGAGAATACGGTGGCCCTAGTGGCTTCTTGGGGAGCATTGTGCCTCCACACCGCTCCAACGGAGACGTACTTCCTCTCAAAGGGAAAGAACTTCGGCAACACATCCTCGTCTCCACCGTCTCCACTCTTGGTTATCTCGTGCCTTTACTTGAGCAAGCTTATTTGTTTCATATCACTTGCTTGCTTGTGTTCCTATCCTTGTTGCATCATATAGGTTGCTCACCTAGTTGCATATCTAGACAACCTACTTTGATGCAAAGTTTAAATTGTTAAAGAAAAGATAAAAATTGTTAGTTGCCTATTTACCCCCCTCTAGTCAACCATATCGATCCTTTCAATTGGTATCAGAGCCTCGTCTCTTTATTAAGGACTTTACCATCCAAGGAATATGGTTGATACCGTAGACGGTGTGGAGGAACACTCCGGTGTGAATCCGATCTCGTCTACGGGCGATGGGGGAACCTCGGTCTCTCATGAGGATTTCAATGTGGCCTTAGAGACATTGAAGACCTCCATGACGACCAAGGTTGAAAGCATGTTTACTAAATTTCTTGAGGGGCTTAAACTTTCCACCGCACCGTTGAAAGTGGGTGATCCCACCGACAAGGTGACGGATACTATCCCCGACAAGGGGGAAGCTAGTAGTGAAAAGGCTCCATCTTCTAGTGGTAAAAATGGCACCGGCATCTTTGCTCATGTGGAACCACCACTTGTTTATGGTGGACCGGTTCCTTCTACTCATTTGAATCATGCCAGTCCTCCCCCTAAGATTGTGAAAAATGAGGACTTTGATTCTTGGGTTTACCGCTTTAAACGTCATTTAAATCATGTGAACACTAACCTTTGGAGAATCATTGAAGAAGGTTTCTATCCGCATGATCCAAGCAACTTCACTCCTCGAGAAGCCACGGATAATCAATTCAATGAGAATGCTCTCTTCGTCATTCAAGATGCAATTCCACTTGAAGATCTACCTCATCTTCGTCCCTTCTCCTTGGCCAAAGATGCATGGCATTGTGTTGTCTCTCTCTACTGGGGAAGCGCAAGCATCCAACGCTCCAACTATGAAGTGGTGCAAGATGAGGCCGATGAGTTTGCAATTAAAGAAGATGAAGAACCTCGTGAGCTTTATCGGAGAGTAACCAAACTCGCGGTCTCACTACGAGATCACGGGAGCAAGGACACGGATGACAATTGGATCAAGCGCAAATTCCTCAAGGCAATGATGCCCTATCACAAGGCCATGTCCTCCGTCATTCGTCAAAGACCGGACTTCCACACTTTGACCTCAAGCGAAGTGTTGGATGAGTTTGTGGCCATGAACATTTTGGACAAGACCGCCGACAATGTGGTGCTTCGTTCTCAAAGGGCAAACAAGCCTAACCTTGCATTAAAGACCAAGCTCACTATTGAAGAGGAAGAAGAGGAAGAAGAGGAGAGCAACCCCGAAGATTCGAAGTATGCATATCATGAACACATGGCACTTGCTTCAAGGCAATTTTGGAGCAAGAAAAACTCGAGGCCAAACTTTAGCAAAAACAACTCAAGTGGCACGAAGAGCAGGCAACGTGTAAGGACTTGCTACAATTGTGGCAACATGAGTCATTTTGTTGCGGAGTGTCCATATGAGAAGAGGGAAGACAATGGTGGCAAGCTCATCCGAAAGGACAAGGCAAAGTCGTTCCCCAACAAGAGCAACTTCATCAAGAAGACTCCTCCCAAGGCATTGGTGGTACAAGAAGAGTACAATGAGGATGATGACGATGATGAAAGTGATGAGTCGGTTGCCATGGCCTCCGTTGCCATTGCGACGACTCCATGGGTGTCTCTCTTCGACTCACCCAATGAGAGTATCACCGCCAAGTGCCTCATGGCTAAAGCCACCAACAAGGTAACCTTCAACATCAAAACTACCATCATTAATCATCCTTCTCCGACGGATAGCATTAATGAACTTGAGGAAGCTAATGTGGAGGCTAATGAGTTTGAGGCCTTTATGGGCAAACTTAAGGGAAAATCCAAGAAGCACTTTGTTGCTCTCTTGGAACAACTTGGTGAAGCCAATGACATGATCGAGGCTCACGAAGACACCATCACTAGGATGGAAGGGCATAGTCGTGACTATGCCGATGAGATTTTGGATCTTTCCAATGCTCTTGAGGAAGAGCGTGGTCTTCATTTGGCTCTTGAGGAGTCACACAATGTTGATCATGCTAAGTTAAAGAAATATTATGATCATGTCCTCATTGTTTCTCATGTGCTAAACTCCGAGAAGGCCGAACTTGAGGTTGTTCTTGCTAGACTCAAAGAGGAGTTTGATCTACTTGACAAGGCTCACAAGGTCTTGAAGGGTACTCATGCTAGCCAAGGAAAAAGTAAAGCTAACCAAGGAAAAAGCCACTTTCCCTCGTATGATGTTAATTGATAATGCAAATGCTACTAACTCGTGTTGTGAGCATGTGCATCTCGTTGAGGAGAATGCTAACCTAAAGGGACAACTTGAGAGAGGTCTTGCGACTTGCATACAAGGCAAGAAGAACCTCAACGATCTCTTGATCAACCAAAAGGGGGTTGTGGCCAAGGAAGGGGTTGGGTACGTGCCTGACTCCAAGAACAAGAAGAAGAATGACAATACCAAACGACCTCCTCCTCTCATGCAAACCTTTGTGAAGGAGGGAGAGAGTGCCTCCGAGGATAAGAAGAAGAACAATGCAAAGGGTGGCAATGTCAAGAAGGGCAATGCCACCCCTCCCAACAAAGCCGGCGATTTTAATCCTTCTTATGTGTTATGCCGTGTGAGCGATGGGCATGTTTATGCCAAATTTGTTGGTTCTCTTCATGAATACATTGAATGGTCTATTTGGGTTCCAAAGACCCTTGTCACTAACATCAAAGGACCCATTACAAAATGGGTACCTAAAACCAAGCATTGATCTCTTGCAGGTGTTTGCTTCCGGTGGGGGATCATGGTTGCTCGATAGCGGAGCTACAAATCGTATGACCGGAAGCAAGGACTTGGTGGTGGACGTGCACAAGGTTCCATCTATGCCCACCAATGTCGAGTGGGGTGACGCATCATATTCTAAGGTATTGGGACTTGGAAAGGTGGTCATCTCTCATGATCTCACGATCGAGAAGGTCATGCTTGTTGAGTCCCTTGCATACAATTTACTTTCCGTTCGTCAACTTGCAATCATGGGCTTTGCCACTTTCTTTGATATCGATACCATGGCCCTCTTGTGGAGCAAGACTCTTAAAGTAGCCTTCGTTGGGCATGTCAAGAATGGTCTATATGTGATTAACTTTTCGGAGCGACCCACTAAGACCGCGGCGTGCCTAATGGCTAAAGTTGATGTGGGATGGCTTTGACATCGCCGCTTAGCCCATTTCAATATGAGATCTTTGCAAAGTCTCCTCAAGGGGGACCATGTCCATGGACTAACGAATGTTAGTTTTGCTAAAGATCGTGCTTGCAATGCTTGTATCGAAGGAAAGCTACATGAGAAGGCTCACCCTCCCACGACTATCATTTATTCAAAGAGGCCTTTGGAGCTCCTTCACATGGATCTCTTTGGGCCTCCATCCTTCGATAGTCTTGGAGATAGGAAGTATTGCTTGGTGATTGTGGATGACTACTCAAGGTACACGTGGGTGTATTTCTTCAAGAGGAAGAGCGAGACCCAACAAACTATCATTGACTTTGCAAATGAAGCACAACATCAACACAATGCAAAGATCTTGACAATAAGAAGTGACAACGGCACCGAGTTCAAGAACTACACCTTGGATGAGTTTCTTAGTGATGAGGGAATCAAGCATCAATATTCCGCACCCTACACCCCTCAACAAAATAGTGTTGCGGAGAGGAAGAACCGGACGTTGATGGATGCGGCAAGGTCCATGATGGCGGAGTTCAAGTCTCCGTACAACTTTTGGGCCGAAGCCATCAACACCGCGTGTCATGCATCCGATCAGCTCTACCTCCGCAAGGGCTTGAACAAGACTCCATATGAGATACTCACCGGTAACAAGCCCAACCTCAAGTACTTCCGGGTATTCGGGTGTAAGTGTTTCATTCTCAAGAAAGGTGTTCGGTTGTCTAAATTTGAGGCTAGAGCTTATGAGGGCATATTTGTTGGTTATGCTACAAACTCTCATGCTTACCGTGTCCTCAATAAATCCACGGGACTTATTGAGGAGACGTGTGACTTGGAGTTTGATGAGAATAACGGCTCCCAAGTGGAGCAAAGTGGCACTTGTGATATAGGTGATGAAATTCCTCCCCAAGCCATAAGAAGAATGGGTGTTGGCTTTATCCTACCCATTGAGAAACCCCTTGTGGCCGAAGGAGAAGGACAAAGCTCCACTCAAGTGGAGCCATCACCAACCCAAGGCCCACACGCTTCCGAAGAACAACATGAAGGCCCTCATCCTCAAGAACATGACCAAGGGCAAGATCACGCTCAAGACGGTGTTGACCCATCAAGTGATGCCCAAGGTCAAGTTCTCTCCTCCGAGCAAGTTCAAGAACAAGAACAAGCCCAAGACGACGCTCAAGATGATCAAGTGGCCACTCCTCGTCTCACCCTCGAGGAGGAATTAGAGCGTCGTGCCTCCAAGGTTGCTTCCAAGCTCTCCACCAAGGATCATCTCATGACGAATGTGCTTGGAAGCTTAAGAAAGGGGGTAAGCACTCGTAGACAATTAGCAAATTATTGTGAGCATCACGCGTTTGTCTCTTGTGTGGAACCCCACAAGGTCTATGAGGCGCTAGAAGATCCGGATTGGATCAATGCCATGCATGAAGAACTCAACAACTTCGAGTGCAACAAAGTGTGGAGATTGGTGCCAAGACCGGCCGGGAATCACAATGTCATAGGAACCAAGTGGATATTTAAGAACAAGCAAGATGCCCATGGGATCATCATTCGCAAGAAGGCTCGTTTGGTAGCACAAGGCTACTCCCAAGTCGAGGGTATCGACTACGGTGAAACCTTTGCTCCCGTTGCTCATCTTGAATCCATTCACATGTTGATTGCATATGCTTCTCATCACAACTTTAAGTTACATCAAATGGATGTGAAGAGTGCTTTTCTTAATGGTCCTATTAATGAATTGGTTTACGTCAAGCAACCCCCCGGGTTCGAGGATCCCTACTTTCCCGATCATGTGTATCAACTCGATAAGGCACTCTATGGCCTTAAACAAGCCACACGTGTGTGGTATGACCACCTTACCGAGTTGTTACAAGACCGTGGTTTTGAAGTTGGGCTAATTGACCCCACTCTTTTCACTAAGAAGGTCAAAGGGGAGTTGTTTGTGTGCCAATTATATGTTGATGATATTATCTTTGGTTCCCCTAACAAAGCTTTCAATGAGGAATTTGCCGCTCTCATGACCTCAAAGTTCGAAATGTCTTCCATGGGAGAGTTGAAGTTCTTTCTAGGGTTCGAAGTGAAGCAAAGAAGAGAAGGAACCTTCATCAATCAAGCCAAATATACTCAAGACATGCTCAAAAGATTCAAGCTAAGTGATGGCAAGCCGGCTTCCACTCCCATGCCTACCAAGTGCCAACTTTACATAGATCCCAATGGTAAAGCGGTGGATCAAAAGGTATATCGCTCCATGATAGGTTCATTGCTTTACCTTTGTGCATCTAGACCGGATATCATGTTGAGTGTGGGAATTTGTGCATGTTTTCAAGCCGCACCTAAGGAAAGTCACTATGTGGCGGTCAAACGAATCTTTTGATATTTGTCTCATACCCCAAACTTTGGCCTATGGTACCCAAAAGGAGCAAACTTCAAGCTTGTAGGGTATTCGGATTCCGATTGGGCGGGAGACAAAGTGGATAGGAAGTCCACTTCCAGAGGGTGCCAATTTCTTGGTTGCTCTTTGGTAAGTTGGTCCTCCAAAAAGCAAAGTTGTGTGTCTCTCTCGTCCACCGAAGCGGAGTATGTGGCGGCCGGTAGTTGTTGTGCACAACTCTTATGGATGAGGCAAACTCTAAAGGATTACGGTGTCATTTGTGACAAAGTGCCTCTTTGGTGTGACAATGAAAGTGCCATCAAGATCTCTCTCAAACCGGTGCAACACTTCAAGACGAAGCATATTGAGATTCGGTATCACTTCATCCGGGATCACATTAGGCGAGGAGAGATCAAGCTCAACTACGTCAACACTCATGATAACCTTGCAGATATCTTCACGAAGCCCTTGGATGAAGCAAGATTTCGCGAGTTAAGGCATGAGCTAAATATCATCGATTCGAGCAATGTTGCTTGAACCCTTGCACACCCCACCATACTCAACGTGTTGTCCTATTTAGATGTAGGCATGGATATAGGGGGAGTGATGTTCTCTCAATGAACTCTCCCTCCCCCATTATGCATAAATCAATCAAGTCTTTCACATTAGCCATGTTTGATGGTACTTGTGCTTCAAAGACGAGTTTTGGTCATGGACCCAAGGATAATTCTTCGCGGTGCCATACCAATTGACTCAAACATAGGTGGCTACGGCCACCACCCTCTCTTTTGGAGAGGTGGTGTATCGTGGTTGGTTCGTTTGTCGTGTGCCTTTCTGGTTTTGTGTGTTGCGTGGTCTTGTGGTGTCGTGTTGGCTCAGAGTGTTTTGTGCAAAGATCCAGTTTTTCGTGTGCTCGAAACGTGCATCTTCTTGAGCTCACGGTACTACCGCGTCTGGCCGCGGTACTACCGCTTTGGGAGGCACGGTACTACCACGCCACAGCACGGTACTACCGCTCTGGTGCGATACTTCGGAAGTACCGCGTCGGGCTGTACTACCGTTTCTGGGCACGGTACTACCGCGTCGTCGAGGGCGCGTGGGGGTTATGACTCGAGCAGGGGAGTTCCAACTCCCCATACCCATTCTTTTGTCTCTCTCTCCACGTCTCTCTCTCTCTCAAGAACGGCGCCAGAGGCCCTCGCCGGATCTCCGTCTCCGGCCACTCTCCTCGGATTCCAACCGGTGGGATCGTTCCCCACCACTTCCTCTTGCCATGGACCAAGGTTTTTCCCCAAATCGCTCTTTTTCTTGGCTGTTCTCTTGCTTCTAGGTTTTTGGGGAGAAACTTGTCGTTCTTGAGATTTTAGGCCAAATCTATGCAAGAGTAGAATGTAGGAGAGTCGTGATGCGTAGGAAACATACTTGATATGCTGTCTTGTGGTAGCTTTGTCCACCCATAGTACCGCCGTGGTTTCGCAGGCTTTTTCAGATTTGAACCTGTTCAGATCTGACGCCGTGCGGTACTACCGTGCCTAATGTGCGGTACTACCGCTCTTGCGGTACTACCGCCCGTCAGGTGCGGTACTACCGTACCGTGCAGTACTACCGCTCTGCAGACGCGGTACTACCGTGCCAGCCGCGACGCTAAGGTCGTACTATCGCTCCTACACCCGGTACTACCGTGATCTTGCACGGTACTACCGCATCTAAGAGCCGTACTACTATCTTAGCTCCGCAGCACTTGGCAGTACTACCATAGGGATCAAATCTCTCTCTAGGCATTTATCATGTGTGCTTTCTGCTTGTTTCACTTGCTTTGTTGTGGTCTTTGCATTAATCTCTCTTGGCTGTTGTGGGTGTTTTTGCGTTCTGTGTCTCAGGTGGTGGCTCTCGCCGTTCCAATCCCAGTCGTGACACTGGCTCCAAGCGTCTGTGCAACCCCCAAGATGAAGCCCCAGAGGGCTCCAATGCCCCCAAGCGCAATGTCAAGACCACTGCCAGCAAGCAAAAGGAAGCTGCTAAGGGCATGGACGAGATTTCTCTCACTGAGTATGTCGAACACCGGAGGGTCAATCCCTATGTGACTCCTCGGGCTGTGCTCAAAGGCACTGAGATGTTCTGGAACAAGCAACAGGTTCTCATCTATCTGGATGTAATCAAGAGCAAGCAGAATACATTCGTGGAGGTCAAGTGGATAGACATGCATCAAATGTGGAAGGACAAGTTTCGTGACTATTTTGGAGAGGCTCTGGACTTGGTGGAGCAGTTTGCTATTGAGCCGGTGATCTCTTTTCACCATGACTATGACCCTGAGCTCATCTGTCAGTTCTTTGCCTCAGTGTACTTTCATCCCGGGGAGGAGCGGAGGATGACCTGGATGACCAATGGCCATCAGCTGTCTGCTACATGGAAAGAGTTCATGGATCTGCTGCACATTCCTGATGACGGGCTTCACACCCCCGTTGGTGTTCGCCCCCATGCCAACTCTGAGTCTGCCAACAAGAACCTGCTTCAGCCCTTCCTTGTTGAGAAGGTACTCCCCAATGGCAAGTCATCTTGGGTGTTAAACTCCTTTCTGGATATCATGCATCGCATCTTCCGCAACACTCTGTTCCCACGCATTGGCGACAAGGACAAGGTACATGCATATCTAGTGGACATGTTGCTCTTGTGTGCAGAGGCACGTTCTTCTCAGACTCGGCCACTTGATGTCTCACACATCATGTGGTGTGAGCTTCGGTTTGCGGTGTTCACTCGCAAAGTACCTATCTATGGACCGTACCTATTTCTGCTGCTCTCCACCACTTGGGAGAAGATGTACCCGGGTGATGAGTTCCTTGCTCCAGACTGGATTCGCCATGAGTCCATCAGCCTCCGCGTCAAGCCCAACTGGGCCAATGACACTACCCGTGCTGAGGCCTCTTCTGCTAGGAGAGCTGCTGGTGAGGGGGAGGCTGCTGCTGCTGAGAATGTTGCTGAGGACCGTGCTGCTAGGTCCACCACTTCTTCCTCTGAGCCGTCATGGGCCAAGAAGCTAAAGGACAAGATGAAGACTCTCTTCTGCATGCAGGCGAAGGGACAGTACAGGGCTCACGTGGCTGACAAGGAGAGTCGCCGCCGTGACAAGAAGGTTATGAGGCTCTTTGGAGAGGATGTGGCTGGCGGGTCTGAGGACGTCATCACACCTGAGGCTGCCTGGATGTCAAAGCAGGGATACAAGTGGACCAGTTCAGAGGATGACCTCAAGGAGACTATCCCCGCCGCTGAGTCTGACGAGGAGCACGAGGAGCAGTGGGACGACTTCTCTGCCTGAGCCACCCCGTGTGTGTAGGTGTCCTCTCTGCCTTTTTGGCGTCTCGATGCCAAAGGGGGAGAGAGTGTAGGGATTTGCGTTGTGTCATGCTTGTTGCATTTATTTGCTTTGTCTTTTGGACCTTGTTTGTGCTTGGTTGCTCTTGTTTGGTTTGTGCTTTCTAGTCCTTTCCTTCATATGGTGTAAGACATATGCACTTTATCTATCGTAGTTAACTTATATGTGTGCTATCTTGTCTAGTGATAGATATGACTTGTCTCTATAATATAGGGGGAGCTATGTTCCTAGTATTCGTGTGCCATGCAGTCCATAGCTCTCATCTAGGTGGCACACATCTAGGGGGAGCCCGTCTATATTATAGAGAGGAGGGGTTTGCATTTACTTAATAGTATTTTCTTTGTGCAAATCCCGTTTTGTCATCAATCCACCAAAAAGGGGGAGATTGTAAGGACACATTTATCCCTAAGTGTTTTGGTGACTGATGACAATGCATTTGCGGACTAATCGTGTGCCATGAGTATTCCAGACACTTCTTTGCTAGGCACAAGACGATTGGGTGCCCCTCGAAGACTGACAAAGACGGTGTCTTTTCTACGTTTCTTTTTGGTGGATTTGAGTCGTAGGAAAGCCATACTATTAAGAGGGGGTCCGCGTTCGAAAGGTTTGGGTGGAATCATCATGTACACGTCTCCTTCTTTTCCCCTCCTTCTTCCTTGGAGCTTCCTCCGTTTTCTTGCCTCCCTTGTCTGGCTGCAGTTGTTGGTTGTGGTAGTACTGCTCCCAGGTCAACGGTAGTACCGTGGGCATTCGCGGTAGTACCGCGCGGTAGCGTGGTAGTACCGCAGGTGCCCACGGTAGTACCGCGTTCGCCGAGCAGTAGTACCGCGCTATGCAGTCAGGCAGTAGTACCGCCCCTCGGCAGTACTACTATGTCGGGTTTTTGCTACTTCCGCTTCTTTGCGGAAGTAGGCACGGAAGTTTCCCTTCTTCCCTGGCTGGGATTTTTGCCTCACGGTAGTACCGCATGGGGGGCGCGGTAGTACCGCGCGTGCGGAAGTACCGCCCCCAGCACCTGTGCGTCTGTTTATCGGTTCTGTGCTGGGGTTGCGGCAGTACCATGGGTCGGTACGGTAGTACCGCACAGCCGTGTGGTAGTACCGCTTGGTTGCAAGCAGTAGTACCGCACGGCCTTGCGGTAGTACCGCTGGCCAAGCGCGGTAGTACCGCTGGCCGCGGGCTGGTTGGTGGGTAATGGTTGGATCTTTTCCACACACTATATAAGGGGTCCCCTTCTTCCCCGTTGACTCACCTCTTCCACCACTAAGCTCCATTATTGCTCCAAGCTCCATTTTCGCCCGATCTCACTCCCTAGCCAACCAAACTTGTTGATTTGCTCGGGAGTGGTTGAGAAGGCCCCGATCTACACTTCCACCAAGAGATATTTGATTCCCCCACTAATCCCTTGTGGATCTTGTTACTCTTGGGTGTTTGAGCATCCTAGACGGTTGAGGTCACCGCGAAGCCATAGTCCATTGTGGTGAAGCTTCATGGTGTCGTTGGGAGCCTCCAATTGAGTTGTGGAGATTGCCCCAACCTCGTTTGTAAAGGTTCGGTCGCCGCCTCCAAGGGCACCAATAGTGGAATCACGGCATCTCGCATTGTGTGAGGGCGTGAGGAGATTACGGTGGCCCTAGTGGCTTCTTGGGGAGCATTGTGCCTCCACACCGCTCCAACGGAGACGTACTTCCTCTCAAAGGGAAGGAACTTCAGCAACACATCCTCGTCTCCACCGTCTCCACTCTTGGTTATCTCGTGCCTTTACTTGTGGAAGCTTATTTGTTTCATATATCTTGCTTGCTTGTGTCCCTATCCATGTTGCATCATATAGGTTGCTCACCTAGTTGCATATCTAGACAACCTACTTTGATGCAAAGTTTAAATTGCTAAAGAAAAGCTAAAAATTGTTAGTTGCCTATTCACCCCCCCCCCCTCTAGTCAACCATATCGATCCTTTCATCGACCCCACTCTTTTTACTAAGAAGGTCAAAGGGGAGTTGCTTGTGTGCCAATTATATGTTGATGATATTATCTTTGGTTCACCTAACAAAGCTTTCAATGAGGAATTTGCCGCTCTCATGACCTCAAAGTTCGAGATGTCCTCCATGGGAGAGTTGAAGTTCTTTCTAGGGTTCGAAGTGAAGCAAAGAAGAGAAGGAACCTTCATCAATCAATCCAAATACACTCAAGACATGCTCAAGAGATTCAAACTAAGTGACGTCAAGCCGGCTTCCACTCCAATGCCCACCAAGTGCCAACTTGACTTAGATCCCAATGGTAAAGTGGTGGATCAAAAGGTATATCGCTCCATGATTGGATCCTTGCTTTACCTTTGTGCATCTAGACCGGATATCATGTTGAGTGTGGGAATTTGTGCACGGTTTCAAGCCGCACATAAGGAAAGTCACTATGTGGCGGTCAAACGAATCTTTCGATATTTGGCTCATACCCCAAACTTTGGCTTATGGTATCCAAGAGGATCAAACTTCAAGCTTGTAGGGTACTCGGATTCCGATTGGGCGGGAGACAAAGTGGATAGGAAGTCCACTTCCGGAGGGTGCCAATTCCTTGGTTGCTCTTTGGTAATTTGGTCTTCTTCCAAAAAGCAAAGTTGTGTGTCTCTCTCGTCCACCGATGCGGAGTATGTTGCAGCCGGGGGTTGTTGTGCACAACTCTTATGGATGATGCAAACTTTAAAGGATTACGGTGTCATTTGTGACAAAGTGCCTCTTTGGTGTGATAATGAAAGTGCCATCAAGATCTCTCTCAACCCGGTGCAACACTTCAAGATGAAGCATATTGAGATCCGGTATCACTTCATCCGGGATCACATTAGGCGAGGAGAGATCGAGCTCAACTATGTCAACACTCATGATAACCTTGCAGATATCTTCATGAAGCCCTTGGATGAAGCAAGATTTCGCGAGTTAAGGCATGAGCTAAATATCATTGATTCGAGCAATGTTGCTTGAACCCTTGCACACCCCACCATACTCAACATGTTGTCTTGTTTAGATGTAGGCATGGACATAGGGGGAGTGATGTTCTCTCAATGAACTCTCCCTCCCCCCATTATGCATAAATTGATCAAGTCTTTCACATTAGCCATGTTTGATGGTACTTGTGCTTCAAAGATGAGTTTTGGTCATGGACCCAAGGATAATTCTTCGCGGTGCCATACCAATTGACTCAAACATAGGTGGCCTCGGCCACCGTCCTCTCTTGGAGAGGTTGGAGTTAGCCTTTTGTTCTCTGTTGTTTTCTCTCGTTCTTTCTTTGCTCTTTGCGTTGGGTTCTCCTAGGGTGTTGCTTCTCTCCTGTTTCGTGCTCTTTCTTCCCCCCTTCGGATTGCACTCATTTGATCTTGGCTTCGGCATAGGTGGTCGGGCGGTACAACCGGGATCACGGGCGGTTCCACCGCTGGTACCTGGTTGTGTCGTCCCAATGGGACTCCATTCGGTGTTTGGGCGGTTCCACCGCTCAAACCCATGGTAACCTACGTCCGGTACTACCGGTGGACTCTGGGCGGTACTACCACTGCCTTCCAAGCACCGGAAATACTGTCTCCAACCACTGGTCTGTACCAGACGAGCGGTACAACCGCTCCTCGGAGCGGTTCTACCGGGGCGTGTCTACGGGCCTATATATACTCAACGGGGATGAAGGGTTTTCTTTTTTCCTTCGCCCTCATTCCTCTTCTCTGTGCCCTAGCCGCCGGCCCTCTTTGCCCCTGCCCCGGAGTGCGTCTCGCACTTCGGATCCTTGGGCTCTTCGTGGATTCTCTCCGTGGAAGCCTCCCGATCTCTTCCCATGGATGGTGGTAATGCCTCGTGTTCTTTGCTCCTAGATCTTTCTAGGGTTCTTCCTTTGTCTAGGGCATTACTTAACTTTCCGCGATTAGTGTTTGATCTATGGAGTAGAAGAGATCTTTGTTTGCCTCCTGTCTTGTTTGCAGCACTTAGAATTCGGAATATTACTTGTGTGATTAGTATGCCTCGGTTAGACCTATCTCCCCTGGTAGTGCCACTGTCAGCGGTTCTACCGCCCCTACGGGCGGTACAACCGCTGGAGCGGTACTACCGACGGAGGAACCGGTACAACCGGAGTATATCAACCACCCAGCACTGTTCTATCTTCTCTGTTGCTGCAACATGTTCCTTTTCTGCTGGTGTGTGCAATCCTCTCATCCTTGCTGGGTTTTGTGTGCTTTTTCGTGTGTGTGTTCAGGGGGCTCTAGTTCTCGCTCTGCTCCTCGCAAGACCAAGAAGAGGGCACGAAGGACCTTGCGCCCGGTTGTGTCTGATGATGAAGAAGAAGTTGTGATTCCCACCAAGCCCACTCGCCGTGAAAAGTCTGCAGCTGCTAAGCAACGTGTGGTTATGCCATTGCATCGTTGGAAAGCCAAGGATTGGGAAGCCTTCCGATCAAAGAATCCGTATGAGGTTCCCATTGCTCCCTGTTGGACCACCGTTCAGTTCCGGAATGAGATGCAAGTGCGGATTGTTCATGAACTCTTTGAGCACAACAAGAACAGATATGCCAAGCAGTGGACAATTGATCTTGACCATTGGAGGAACAACATGGAGTATTTTGGTGAGGCGCTGGCTCTCTGCGAGGAGTTTGATCTTGTCAAGCTCATGTCAGTCAACTGTGACTTTGATGTTCAACTCATCCATCAGTTCTATGCCACGGTTCATTTTGGGGAAGATGATGCGCGCACTCTCACCTTCATGTGTCGTGATGAATTGTTTCACGTTCCCTGGAGGGCATTCTGCAATGCTATTGGGTACGAGGATACCGGTCTGGAAGGAAGGGGTGGCATTCGTCCTCATGACTTTCCTGAGTCCATGCTTAAGGAGAAGCTTGCCCCTCTATACATTCGGGGCCGTGGGATTATTGGAGAATCCAAGGATTTGGAGAAGGTCTATGATATCATGCACCGAGTGTTCCGCAATGTGCTCTTGCCCAAGGTGGGCAATCAAGATGAGATTCATGGTTATCTGGTTGATTTGATGGTTGCTATGAAGACCATGGTGGGGACAGGGACAACGTTTGATGTGTCAAATTGGATGTGGCATGAGATGTACAACATGGTCATCTACCGTAAAGTCCCAATCTATGCTCCGTTTGTCATGTGCTTTCTGAACTCTGTGTGGGCTGTTCGTCGTCCTAGAGAGCTCCTCACTTCTCCAGACAACCTCACTGTTCATGAGGTCAAGCTCCTTAAGAAGAAGATGCATGCCGAGCCTCGCTTCCCTGCAAATGCTCCTGAGGATGTCTATGCTACTTCTGACGATGAGGACTTTGAGCTGGAGCCAGGGGCCAAGCCTTCGTGGGTGGCCAAACTCACTGCCAAGGTGAAGAAGACCTTCTGTCTCCAGGCTGACATCCAGAAGAGGATGTATGAGGCACATGTCAATGAGAAGCTTGCACTACGTCGCCAAATTGCAATGATGAAGCACCTCAACATGCCGGTTCAGAGTGGCTCTGAGAAGAGAATCACCCCGGAGGAGTGTTCGATCTCTACCCATAGCACCTGGACTGATGATGAAGCCCCTCCCCAGCCATCCTCCTCGTTTGCAGCAGCTGACAATGCCATGGAAGAATCTGATCACGACGATGATGATGACTCTGATGATGAGGATCCAGATGCGACCAAGGAGTCAGAGGAGGACGCCTGAGCTTTGGGACGCTAGCTTCGCTCTTTCCTTTTTGGTGTCTTGATGCCAAAGGGGGAGAGTGTTCTATAGGTCTCGGGGATGGGTTTTTCTTTTTCTCGTTTTCTCGTGTTGGTCTTTGTTCGTGGACTTGTTTCGTTCCTTGCTGTTTGTGAGACTTGTTACTCCTGTTACCTTTCTGTTCTTCGGTCATTATCGTTATTATTGCACTCTAAGAATTATATTGTCAGAGTGGTGAGTCTACAAAATCTAGGGGGAGTCTAGTCTTGAAAGTGTGCCCATGCTTTCTAACAGCTAGTTCCTATTGGGGCACATATTCAGGGGGAGTTCCGTCTAGATTTCATTGACTTATCTCTTGCAAATCGTGTTGTTGTCATCATCCACCAAAAAGGGGGAGATTGAAAGGGCATTTCCCTACTTTATGTTTTGGATGATGATGACAACCCTTTGTTGGTCTAATCGTGTGCTATACGTTTCAGGTTCTCGATGCTTAGGCTTACATCGGATTGCTATTGCCTCTCATAGGAAAAGATCGAAGACGTGTCCTCTACGCTTTTATTCTCTTTGGTCGTAGGGAACCCGTACTATCAAGAGGGAATCCTCATTAGAAAGCACTGGGGGAATCTTTTCACATACACGTTCATCACCCCTCCTTTGTCTTCCTCAGGTGTGTGAGAGAGAGAGAGTTTTTCCTTGTCTCTTCCCCTATCCTTCCTGCTCACTGTTTCTGCCCAGCGGTTGTACCGCTCTCTGGAGCGGTTGTACCGATGGGTCTTGTCGCTCACCAGCTTTGCTCGAGCGGTTGTACCGCTGCCTCCGGGCAGTGGTACCGCCACCATGCTCTGCAAATGTTGGGGTGGTGGTTCCGTCCATGCACCACTCAAGTACCGCTTGTGCTTCTGTTTTGATGCGGTTCTTGGGCGGTAGTGGCCTGGTTGGTCCGGTTGTTCCACGATGACCGGTACCACCGGTGGTCCGAGCGGTTCTTCCGCTCAGAACTTAGCCGCCCAAGAGATCAAGGCCATGCGGTTGTTCCGGCCAGGCACCGCCCAAGTACCGGTCAAGCTCCTGTTTTGATGCGGTGGTTGTGCGGTAGTCAGGCGGTTAGTCTGGTTATTTTTCTGAGCCGGTACTACCGCCATCCTGTCCGGTTGTACCACTTGGTAGGGTTCTGCAGATACACCGTGAGTCCCGGTTGTACCGGGACGAGGACCGGTTGTACCGCTGCATTGCAAAAAACGCAGTAATGGTCGGAATTGAGGGTTACTATATAAGTGAGCTTCTCCCACCTACCACTCTCACCTTTGACCTCTCTCACTCCACCATTAATGCACTTCAAGCTCTCTTACCCGATCTCTCTCTCTAGCCACTCAAACTTGTTGATTTGCTAGGGATTGAAGGAGGAGACCTAGATCTACACTTCCACCAAAGGATATTTTCTTCCCCCATACTTTCTTGTGTGGATTTTGTTACTCTTGGGTGTTTGAGCACCCTAGATGGTTGAGGTCACCTCGGAGCCATATTCCATTGTGGTGAAGCTTCGTGGTTTCGTTGGGAGCCTCCAATTAAGTTGTGGAGAGAGCCCCAACCTTGTTTGTAAAGGTTCGGTCGCCGCCTTCAAGGGCACCAATAGTGGAATCACGGCATCTCACATTGTGTGAGGGCGTGAGGAGAATACGGTGGCCCTAGTGGCTTCTTGGGGAGCATTGTGCCTCCACACCGCTCCAACGGAGACGTACTTCCTCTCAAAGGGAAGGAACTTCGGCAACACATCCTCGTCTCCACCGTCTCCACTCTTGGTTATCTCGTGCCTTTACTTGAGCAAGCTTATTTGTTTCATATCACTTGCTTGCTTGTGTTCCTATCATTGTTGCATCATATAGGTTGCTCACCTAGTTGCATATCCAGACAACCTACTTTGATGCAAAGTTTAAATTGTTAAAGAAAAGCTAAAAATTGTTAGTTGCCTATTCACCCCCCCCTCTAGTCAACCATATCGATCCTTTCAGCAAGAGTGATCTACAAGGCGGCAACATTCACAAATCTGGGCAATGGGGAGAATGCCCTCTTCTGGGAAGACAGGTGGTTAAGAGGAGCGAGACTCCAAGACATTGTGCCGCCAGTTTATGATCGAGTGGCTCCGCGGATCAGGTCTACTCGAACAGTAGCTCAAGCCCTCCATAACAACACTTGGGCAAGAGATGTCGGGCCAAACCTAGCTTTATAGGCCTTGGAGGAGTATCTAAACCTGTGAACAGTAGTTGCAGATGTCCAGCTAGATCCGGAGTCCGGTGACGGCACCCGGTGGGCTTGGGAACCAAACGGTTCATACATGGTCATCTCGGCATATGCCGCAAAGTTTGTCGGGTGGGAGTAGCTCCCTATGCAGATCTAGTCTGGAAGCAAAGGGCACCACTATAGTGCCATTTTTTCACTTGGCTAAAGAGGTGTTGTTCATCAGACTGGCTAGAATGGAGGGGCCTTCCCCCAACAAGAGGCATGCCCCGCTGTGTGACTAGCATGAGGATACCATCTACCACTTGCTACTCATGTGTGTTTTCGCCCGGTCGATATGGGCATGCATCTGGGACGCCTTGGGGAGTCCGAACTGTTGGGGAACGTAGTAATTTCAAAAAAATTCCTACGCACACGCAAGATCATGGTGATGCATAGCAACGAGAGGGGAGAGTGTTGTCCACGTACCCTCGTAGACCGAAAGCGGAAGCGTTAGCACAACGCGGTTGATGTAGTCGTACGTCTTCACGATCCGACCGATCAAGTACCGAACGTACGGCACCTCCGAGTTAAGCACACGTTCAGCCCGATGACGTCCCTCGAACTCCGATCCAACCGAGTGTTGAGGGAGAGTTTCTTCAGCACGACGGCATGGTGACGATGATGATGTTCTACCGACGCAGGGCTTCACCTAAGCACCGCTACAGTATTATCGAGGTGGACTATGGTGGAGGGGGCACCGCACACGGCTAAAAGATCAAACAATCAATTGTTGTGTCTCTAGGGTGCCCCCTGCCCCCGTATATAAAGGAGCAAGGGGGAGGTGCGGCCGGCCAGGAGGGGGCGCGCCCCCCTTTCCTTGTTGGATTAGGAGTGGAGGGGGAAAGAGGAGGGAGAGAGGAAGGAAAGGGGGGGCGCCGCCCCCCTCTCCTTGTCCTATTCGGACTAGGGGGGAGGGGCGCGCGGCCCTGCCCTGGCCGCCTCTCCTCTTCTCCACAAAGGCCCACTATGGCCCATTAAGCCCCCGAGGGGTTCCGGTAACCCCTCGGTACTCCGGTAAAATCCCGATTTCACCCGGAACACTTCCGATATCCAAATATAGGCTTCCAATATATCAATCTTCATGTCTCAACCATTTCGAGACTCCTCGTCATGTCTGTGATCACATCCGGGACTCCGAACAACCTTCGGTGCATCAAAAATCATAAACTCATAATATAACTATCATCGAAACTTTAAGCGTGCGGACCCTATGGGTTCGAGAACTATGTAGACATGACCGAGACACGTCTCCGGTCAATAACCAATAGCGGAACCTGGATGCTCATATTGGCTCCCACATATTCTACGAAGATATTTATCGGTCAGACCGCATAACAACATACGTTGTTCCCTTTGTCATTGGTATATTACTTGCCCGAGATTCGATCGTCGGTATCTCAATACCTAGTTCAATCTCATTACTGGCAAGTCTCTTTACTCGTTCCATAACACATCATCCCGCAACTAACTCATTAGTTGCAAGGCTTGCAAGGCTTAAGTGATGTGTATTACCGAGTGGGCCCAGAGATACCTCTCCGACAATCAGAGTGACAAATCCTAATCTCGAAATACGCCAACCCAACAAGTACCTTCAGAGACACCTGTAGAGCACCTTTATAATCACCCAGTTACGTTGTGACGTTTGGTAGCACACAAAGTGTTCCTCCGGTAAACGGGAGTTGCATAATCTCATAGTCATAGGAACATGTATAAGTCATGAATAAAGCAATAGCAACAAACTAAACGATCAAGTGCTAAGCTAATGGAATGGGTCAAGTCAATCACATCATTCTCCTAATGATGTGATCCCGTTAATCAAATGACAACTCTTTGTCTATGGCTAGGAAACATAACCATCTTTGATCAACGAGCTAGTCAAGTAGAGGCATACTAGTGACACTCTATTTGTCTATGTATTCACACATGTATCATGTTTCCGGTTAATACAATTCTAGCATGAATAATAAACATTTATCATGATATAAGGAAATAAATAATAACTTTATTATTGCCTCTAGGGCATATTTCCTTCGGTCTCCCACTTGCACTAGAGTCAATAATCTAGTTCACATCTTTATGTGATTAGTTCACATCTCCATGTGACTAATACCCAAAGGGTTTACTAGAGTCTATATTCTAGTTCACATCGCTATGTGATTAATACCCAAAGAGTGATCATGTTTTGCTTGTGAGAGAAGTTTAGTCTACGGGTCTGCAACATTCAGATCTGTATGTACTTCGCAAATTTCTATGTCTACAATGCTCTGCACGGAGCTACTCTAACTAATTGCTCCCACTTTCAATATGTATCCAGATTGATACTTAGAGTCATCTAGATCGATGTAAAAAAGCTTGCATCGACGTAACTCTTTACGACGAACTCTTTTATCACCTCCATAACCGAGAAATATTTCCTTAGTCCTCTAAGGATAATTTTGACCGTTGTCCAGTGATCTACTCCTAGATCACTGTTGTACTCCCTTGCCAGAAAGATGCTAAGGTGTACAATAGGACTGGTAAACAGCATAGCATACTTTATAGAACCTATGACTGAGGCATAGGGAATGACTTATCATTCTCTTTCTATTTTCTGCTGTGGTCGGGTTTTGAGTCTTTACTCAACTTCACACCTTGCAACACAGGCAAGAACTCCTTCTTTGACTGTTTAATTTTGAACTATTTCAAAATCTTGTCAAGGTATGTACTCATTGTAATAACTTATCAAGCGTCTTGATCTATCTCTATAGATCTTGATGGTCAATGTGTAAGAAGCTTCATCGAGGTCTTTCTTTGAAAAACTCCTTTCAAATACTCCTTTATGCTTTCCAGAAAATTCTACATTCTTTCCGATCAACAATATGTCAGTCACATATACTTATCAGAAATGTTGTAGTGCTCCCACTCACTTTTTTGTAAATACATGCTTCACCCCAAGTCTGTATAAAACCATATACTTTGATCACTTTATCAAAGCATATATTCCAACTCTGAGATGCTTGCACCAGTCCATAGATGGATCGCTGGAGCTTGCTCACTTTGTTAGCACCGTTAGGGTCGACAAAACCTTCTGGTTGCATCATATACAACTCTTCTTTTTAAGAAATCGATGAAGGAATACAGTTTTGACATCCATTTGCCAGATTTCATAAAATGCGGCAACTGCTAACATGATTCAGACAGACTTTTAAGTATCGATACGAGTGAGAAAATCTCATCGTAGTCAACACCTTGAAATTGTCGAAAACACTTTGCGACAATTCGAGCTTTGTAGATAGTAACACTACTATCAGCGTCTGTCTTCCTCTTGAAGATCCATTTATTCTTAATGACTCACCGATAGATTGCACTATATCCAATAATAGTATGGTTATGATGTTTGGACACACCATTATGATGTGGTGTTCCAGGTTGCACGATTTTGTGAAACTATTCCACATTGTTTTAATTGAAGACCAAACTCGTAACTCAAATATTTGTCTCTGCGATCAGATCATAGAAATTTTATTTTCTTGTCACGATGATTTTCCACTTCACTTTGAAGTTCTTTGAACTTTTCAAATGTTTCAGACTTATGTTTCATCAAGTAGATATACCCATATCTGCTCAAATCATCTGTGAAGGTCAAAAAATAACGATACCTGCCGCGAGCCTCAACACTCATCGGAGTGCATACATCAGTATGTATTATTTCCAATAAGTCAGTTGCTCGCTTCATTGTTCCATAGAACGGAGTCTTAGTCATCTTGCCCATGAGGCATGGTTCGCAAGCATCAAAATGATTCATAATCAAGTGTTTCCAAAAGCCCATCAGCATGGAGTTTCTTCATGCGCTTTACACCAATATGACCTAAACGGCAGTGCCACAAATAAGTTGCACTATCATTATTAACTTTGCATCTTTTGGCTTCAATATTATGAATATGTGTATCACTATGATCGAGATCCAATGAACCATTTTCATTGGGTGTATGACCATAGAAGGTTTTATTCATGTAAACAGAACAACAATTATTCTCTAACTTAAATGAATAACCGTTTTGCAATAAACGTGATCAAATCATAGTCATGCTCAACGCAAACACCAAATAACATTTATTTAGGTTTAACACTAATCCCGAAAGTATAGGGAGTGTGCGATGATGATCATATCAATCTTGGAACCATTTCCAACACACATCATCACTTCACCCTTAACTAGTCACTGTTCATTTTGCAACTCCCGTTTCGAGTTACTACTCTTAGCAACTGAACCAGTATCAAATACCGAGGGGTTGTTATAAACACTAGTAAAGTACAAGTCAATAACATGTATATCAAATATAGCATTGTTCACTTTGTCATCCTTCTTATCCGCCAAATACTTGGGGCAGTTCCGCTTCCAGTGACCAGTCCCTTTGCAGTAGAAGCACTTAGTCTCAGGCTTAGGTCCAGACTTGGGCTTCTTCACTTGAGTAGCAATTTGCTTGCCGTTCTTCTTGAAGTTCCCTTTCTTTCCGTTTGCCCTTTTCTTGAAACTAGTGGTCTTGTTAATCATCAACACTTGATGCTCTTTCTTGATTTCTACCTTCATCAATTTCATCATCATGAAAAGCTCGGGAATCGTTTTCGTCATCCCTTGCATACTATAGTTCATCACAAAGTTCTACTAACTTGGTGATGGTGACTAGAGAATTCTGTCAATCACTATTTTATCTGGAAGATTAACTCCCATTTGATTCAAGCGATTGTAGTACCCAGATAATCTGAACACATGCTCACTGCTTGAGCTATTCTCCTCCATCTTTTAGCTATAGAACTTGTTGGAGACTTCATATCTCTCAACTCAGGTATTTGCTTGAAATATTAACTTCAACTCCTGGAACATCTCATATGGTCCATGACGTTCAAAACGTCTTTGAAGTCCCGATTCTAAGCTGTAAAGCATGGTGCACTAAACTATCAAGTAGTCATCATATTGAGCTAGCCAAACATTCATGACGTCTGCATCTGCTCCTGCAATAGGTCTGTCACCTAGTGGTGCATAAAGGACATAATTATTCTGTGCAGCAATGAGGATAATCCTCAGATCACGGATCCAATCCGCATCATTGCTTCTAAAAAATTTCAACTTAGTTTTCTCTAGGAACATATCAAAAATAAAACAGAGGAGCTAAACGCGAGCTATTGATCTACAACATAGATATGCTAATACTACCAGGACTAAGTTCATGATAAATTAAAGTTCAATTAATCATATTACTTAAGAACTCCCACTTAGATAGACATCCCTCTAATCATCTAAGTGATCACGTGATCCAAATCAACTAAACCATAACCGATCATCACGTGAAATAGAGTAGTTTTGTGAACATCACTATGTTGATCATATCTACTATATGATTCACGCTCGACCTTTCGGTCTCAGTGCTCTGAGGCCATATATGCATATGCTAGGCTCATCAAGTTTAACCTGAGTATTCTGCGTGTGCAAAACTGGCTTGCACCCGTTGTAGATGGACGTAGAGCTTATCACACCCGATCATCACGTGGTGTCTGGGCACGACGAACTTTGGCAACGGTGTATACTCAAGGAGAACACTTTTATCTTGAAATTTAGTGAGAGATCATCTTATAATGCTATCGTCAATCAAAGCAAGATAAGATGCATAAAAGATAAACATCACATGCAATCAATATAACTGATATGATATGGCCATCATCATCTTGTCCTTGTGATCTCCATCTTCGAAGCACCGTCATGATCACCATCGTCACCGGCGCGACACCTTGATCTCCATCATAGCATCGTTATCGTCTTGCCAATCTTATGCTTCTACGATTATCTCTACCGCTTAGTGATAAAGTAAAGCATTACAGGGCGATTGCATTGCATACAATAAAGCGACAACCATATGGCTCCTGCCAGTTGCCGATAACTCGGTTACAAAACATGATCATCTCATACAATAAAATTTAGCATCATATCTTGACCATATCACATCACAACATGCCCTGCAAAAACAAGTTAGACGTCCTCTACTTTGTTGTTGCAAGTTTTACGTGGCTGCTACTGGGTTTAGCAAGAACCGTTCTTACCTACGCATCAAAACCACAACGATAGTTTGTCAAGTTGGTGTTGTTTTAACCTTTGCAAGGACTAGACGTAGCCACACTCGGTTCAACTAAAGTTGGAGAAACTGACACCCGCCAGTCACCTGTGTGCAAAGCACGTCGGTAGAACCAGTCTCACGTAAGCGTACGCGTAATGTCGGTCCGGGCCGCTTTATCCAACAATACCGCCGAACCAAAGTATGACATGCTGGTAAGCAGTATGACTTATATCGCCCACAACTCACTTGTGTTCTACTCGTGCATATGACATCTACGCATAAAACCTTCCTCTGATACCACTGTTGGGGAACGTAGTAATTTCAATAAAAAATCCTACGCACACGCAAGATCATGGTGATGCATAGCAACGAGAGGGGAGAGTGTTATCCACGTACCCTCGTAGACCGAAAGCGGAAGCGTTAGCACAACGTGGTTGATGTAGCCGTACGTCTTCACGATCCGACCAATCAAGTACCGAATGTACGGCACCTCCGAGTTAAGCACATGTTCAGCCCGATGACGTCCCTCGAACTCCGATCCAGCCGAGTGTTGAGGGAGAGTTTTGTCAGCACAATGGCCTGGTGACGATGATGATGTTCTACCGACGCAGGGCTTCGCCTAAGAACCGCTACAGTATTATCGAGGTGGACTATGGTGGAGGGGGCACCGCACACGGCTAAAAGATCAAACGATCAATTGTTGTGTCTCTAGGGTGCCCCCTGCCCCGTATATAAAGGAGAAAGGGGGGAGGTGCGGCCGGCCAGGAGGGGGCACGCCAGGAGGAGTCCTACTCCCACTGGGAGTAGGACTCCCTCCCTTTTCCTTGTTCGATTAGGAGTGGAGGGGGAAAGAGGAGGGAGAGAGGAAGGAAAGGGGGGAGCCGCCCCCCTCTCCTTGTCCTATTCGGACTAGGGGGAGGGGTGCGCGGCCCTGCCCTGGCCGCCTCACCTCTTCTCCACAAAGGCCCACTATGGCCCATTAAGCCCCCAGGGGGTTCCTGTAACCCCTCGGTACTCCGGTAAAATCCCGATTTCACCCGGACCACTTCCGATATCCAAATACAGGCTTCCAATATATCAATCTTCATGTCTCGACCATTTCGAGGCTCCTCGTCATGTTTGTGATCACATACGGGACTCCGAACAACCTTCGGTACATCAAAAATCATAAACTCATAATATAATTGTCATCGAAACTTTAAGCATGCGGACCCTACGGGTTCGAGAACTATGTAGACATGACCGAGACACGTCTCCGGTCAATAACCAATAGCGGAACCTGGATGCTCATATTGGCTCCCACATATTCTACGAAGATCTTTATCGGTCAGACCGCATAACAACATACGTTGTTCCCTTTGTCATCGGTATGTTACTTGCCTGAGATTCGATCGTCGGTATCTCAATACCTAGTTCAATCTCATTACCGGCAAGTCTCTTTACTCGTTCCGTAACACGTCATCCCGCAACTAACTCATTAGTTGCAATGCTTGCAAGGCTTAAGTGATGTGTATTACCGAGTGGGCCCAGAGATACCTCTCCGACAATCAGAGTGACAAATCATAATCTTGAAATATGCCAACCCAACAAGTACCTTCAGAGACACCTGTAGAGCACCTTTATAATCACCCAGTTACGTTGTGACATTTGGTAGCACACAAAGTGTTCCTCCGGTAAACGGGAGTTGCATAATCTCATAGTCATAGGAACATGTATAAGTCAAGAAGAAAGCAATAGCAACAAACTAAACGATCAAGTGCTAAGCTAACGGAATGGGTCAAGTCAATCACATCATTCTCCTAATGATGTGATCCTGTTAATCAAATGACAACTCTTTGTCTATGGCTAGGAAACATAACCATCTTTGATCAACGAGCTAGTCAAGTAGAGGCATACTAGTGACACTCTATTTGTCTATGTATTCACACATGAATCATGTTTCCGGTTAATACAATTCTAGCATGAATAATAAACATTTATCATGATATAAGGAAATAAATAATAACTTTATTATTGCCTCTAGGGCATATTTCCTTCACGAACCAAACCTCCAACGATCATGGACACGCTAGTTGAGTGGTGCGCCACACGACGTATCAGCGGTGCTCTCTAATGGTTCTATATTTTACACATTTTTAGAGCTCATTTGTTGCATGTTCTCTTCATATATTATGTCACATTAAACCAAATAGTTGTCCATTATGCATGATTACAGATTTTTTACACTTAATCTTGTGAGCATTGCACATTTAGTATTTTATTTGGTCTTTATTAATTTTTCTAGTTTTCTTTTGTCTACAGGTTTTTTGGAGCAATCTAGGACCAAGCACGATGAAAGTATCAAGGACGGGTTCAATACGAAGACGCCTAGGGGCCAGAATTAGCCATTTTGAAGGTCCGAAAAAGTCATTTTTTAAAAGTTCTCAATATCAAGATCTAACACCAGAAATGGATCGGTGTAGTTCTCATGAATCCTACGAGCCCAAGAACATCAAAATCAGAGTTCGTTTGAAGAAATGGCAGTCGTTTTACCGGGGAGGGAGAGAACAGAAAACGGCATCCACACCGCTTCAAAAGTTGTCTCTTCTGATGGGATTCTTCACCAATTTCGTCCTCAATTGTTCTCGTGAGATCCTTGGCTCATAAAGAAGAGATTAGAGAGCATAAGGCTCATCTTGAGCCCTTGGATGCATCACATCAACGAAGGAGACCGAGGAGGCATCCTTTATATGCAGCTCCATACCCTAGCCACCGACTCCATCGTCTCCCTCATCTCATTAATCCACAACACCATCTCCATTGCTACTCCACCACCAGAGAACGAGGGATGACGTCAAGGGAAGAAGGAGGAGGCTCCGCGGAAGGCCGATGCCATTACGCTGGCACCGTCACAGGCGCCACACCCATCTCCATCACTGCCAGCGCGGTCACCATCATCGCCATCACCACCGCACCACCATCTCCACCAACACCACCACGCCTTCTCCCTTCACTGGCTTTATGCCGGTTTGTAACTTGTCCCTAACCTTCATGTTTATGTTTGAGTAGTTGTACTAGTTCTCAGGGATATGGTTGGACCCTATATGATACTTGATGTGATCCAATATCTTCTGTTCGTGATTCGAGTTAGTAGCCTTCGTGAATGTTGAGAGAAACGCTCACTCACATTATTGCCTTGTTGTCGTGAAGTATATTACCGTCGTGTGAGGGTTGGGTATATTGAGATAATTGAGGTGGTGCTACTCATGCACCCGGTCTCGAGCTCTAGGGTGAAAACCTAGGTCTAATCAGAGTTTTTTATACCTGGCAATGGTGATGTTTTTGCATCTTTACCTTGTTGAAGGCACTGTCGGGATATGCTCGGACTGGTTCTTCAAGGTGAAAACCTAGAATCCAGCCTTTGTTCGTTTGATTCTTTGATGGCAGTGCTTGAGTGTCGCTCACTTCACGAAGGCGCTACTATTGAAGAACCTTGTCATCTGTGTGGTGTCATGAGATAGTTGGTGCGGGTATGGTCATTGTTGTAGTTTGTCGATTAGGGATTTGATTGCTTCTGGGTCATTGTTGTAGTTTGCCAATTAGTCGAGAAAGTAGCAACCAACACCCCACTCCCTCAGGAAACATGAACAAACAAAAGACAAGTTGTAAACTTGTAGTACACAGTTTGATGGTAGCATAGGTTGAAACTGCATGATAGCCATTCATAACATACTCTTGATAGAAAAAAGAGAAATGTTAAAACTGCTCAAGAAAAATATCATGTGTGAGGTAAGATACATGTTGTTGAATAAATTAGCAATTTTTCGATTAATCTAATCTAGAAATAAATCATGAACATGGCACAAGTATTAAACTCAGACTGATATCTTATCATGTAGGCACATACTACGCAAATAGCAGAAACACCTACATAAATAGCTAGCACGACCAACAAGGAAATAAAAAGGAGCGGGATAAATGGTTTATACCCTCTGACCTGCCAAGTCATCGCAGCCACGGCGGCAACAGTGTCGGCGGCCTTCTTCTCGGGCTTGGTGGACATGGTGGTGTCAACGGAGATAATAACATCGTCAAAGTAGAAGACGAAGATGAACAATGGTGAGCGATCACTAAGATACGCTCCCCAAAAACTTAATCTCCCCTCTCCAGGTGCAGGATCGCTAAAGGGCAGGGTTCCAGAGGCCTGCTCTCCCGTAGCACGCGGTGGACAAGTTGGGATTGCCGAAAACAACGGTAATGAGCGAAACTACGATGGGCGGTGTGCACGAGGAGGCAGATGTGACCTGATCTGGCTGATGCTTAGGGTAGCCAATGCGTCTAGTATATATGTAGACATGAGTTGGACCCACGCCCGAGTTGGCAACAGCCCACAATCTGACATCTCAGATTCGTGGTGTGTCTGTTAATGAATCGTAACTAATTGCCACTAACACACATGACATAGGTCGGCTTGGCTCGATAACAAAACACAACGTGTGGGCGAGTCGTGGTGTGGCAGCAATGGAGGAGCCTGTGGGAACTACTCCTCTTCTCAAGATTCAATAGGGTGTACAAGAGGGTCCCTTATAAAAGGAACTCCATACTTCACTTGTGAGATGAGAGTAAACTTTCTACCACCATGTCATGACACCCACATGGACCGTTACAAATTTTTCTGAAATTGTTTTACGGATCCAAAGTCCATCGTGTTTTTCAAAACATGCTAGTGTTGATGATAGAGATAGATTGACCTACAGGACATCCTTGACCATTACCAAATAAATTTTTCAGTTACCTAAATAGCCATCAGCATCATCCTTCCTACATCACAACATTTTCCACGCCGCTTTAGGAGAATGAATGAATTTCCTGGAAAAGTGCCAATGCTAGTATAGGTAACAATAAAAAAGGTCTAAAGTCAACACATTATGAACAAAATTCTTGCGTAGTTTGCAATCAGAGATTCAAGGCCATGTTTGTTTAAGCCTTTAGAGCATCTCTAACCGATCCACAATAAATCTTTAGAGGAGTAAAAAATTTTAGTTTTACTCCTCTAAAGAGCACCTAACCGATCTCTTATCTTCTTTGGATCTTTGGAGGAGCAAACATTTTACTCCACGCACCACTCAACTCTTAAATAAGCTCGGTTGCCCGCGGCTGGTGTAAAAATTTCCCATCTCCCACCGCTCCACCTTATCCACTCCACCCTAAGCACCCGTATCCCCCCCCCCCCTCCCGTCCTGCTTCCATCCACTCCGGTGTCGCCCCACCGCCCAAAATGGTCGGATCCAGCCGCTCCTCGGCACCGATTAGAAGCGTGAATCCACATGCCACATGCAGCCCAGAGCACGTGGCCGCGGCGGAGCTTCCTCCTCCCGCGGTGGGGCTTCCCACATCCCGACCTCCCACCACCGTCGGCGCCGCAAAGGAGATACCTCGATGTGCGGCAGCGAACGTGAGGATCGTGGATGGTGGAGAGGACCAACCGCGAAACCCATGCAAATATTTAAATTGGTTCATTCCAATTGGCATTGCAGGCGTACGACATCATGTCGGATCGTGGATAGCCTGCCGCATTTGGCACCCGTCGACCCCAGGGTGTCCACTGCACGCATGTTGGGGAATACTATTGTTAATTTGTTTCGCTTCATTAGTTCTTTTTTTGCATGGTAATACGTGTCTCATTCATATCATAAAAAGTACAAGTCATGTCAGGACCAACATGACAAAACTAAAAAGATAGCAGAACATTTCTGAGCTTGGCACCAACACCCGTCACCTACCTCCGGCACCACCACAACAACCACCGAAGAAAAGAATGATGGATCACCTCCTCACACGAGCTCGATGTGGCTCCATCCCTGATATGCAGCATTGAACAATTAGACAGGGGCAACAACCCGGACACGCCATCAAACTCCAGACTAGCCACCCCACCACGACTAAGACACCGAAGGAGGAAACTACCTGCCATCCATGAACCACGAACCCAACACATGTTCCGTCTTCCAGATGTCATCGATGCAGACCACAATCTGTATCCGCTCCTAGCCTACCTCCCAAGCTCCGCGCCGACGCTGGAGCAAACGCCATCGCACGGCGGAGCCCGAGGACACAGGTCCACCACGAGGATGTCGCCGCCATCACGCCATCCTTACTTGAATAGGCTACTTTCCAAATCCATCCCCAACCGTAGGACCGATGGCCTCGTTAGCAAAGGATACGAAGAATCTTTATTCAGCGTCATCATCATCGCCGCCAAAGCCAAGACGATGAACAACCTAAAACCTAGACTACAAGGGAGTAAAAATGATCCACGCGCGTGGATCCGACGACCCCCCACACCACCGACGACCGAGGTCGCTGGCGGAGGGGAGCCGCCCGAGGACGGGGCTGAAAGATGGCCTCTCCTGGCGACGGCTAGGGTTCCAGCCACCAGGGACGAGAGAAAAACGATCGTGACTCTCGCATTTTTTGCGATAGGGTTCATTACTATTCTTCGTTCACTCGGTTTAATTTTTTTAATTTCTATTATACTGAAATAAAATTCTCAAATACATATATTCCATAAATGATTATTTAAGTTTTGAAAAAAAAATGTGTTAAAAATGTTGGTGCAACTTTTAAAAAAAGCTGATAGCATTTGCAAAAAAATTCAACACGTATTCGAAAAAGTTCGAAATTTTTAGATTGAAAAAATGTTAATAAAGTATTTGAAAAAATGTAAAATAAATATTTCAGATCTATACAAAAAATGTCAATGATTATATTTGAAAATGTTACTAATAAAACATGTTCTTGATGTATACAAGAAATGTAGACATAAGAACACATATTTTTAAATGTTAATCATGCATTTAAAAATGGTAAACCTGTACAAAATAGTGTTTCTATTGTACAAGAAAAATGCACAACGTGTATGAAAAAATAAACATCAAAACATATATTATTAAAAAATGTTAATCATGTATTTAAAAATGTTAAACATCCATAAAAATATTTTTCTAAAGTATGTAAAAATGTAAATTGTGTGGGAAAAGTATAAACATGTATGGAAGAAAAAAAACTACAAAACAATTGAACACAAGGAAAACCAAATAAGACCTAGAAAGATACAAAGAAAAGTAAAGAAAGGAAGAAACATAAAAAACTAAGGAAAACCTATAAAAAACCAAGAAGGAACCAAGAAAATAACGAAAAACATTAAAAAAACTAATCGAACGAGCGACTGAAAGAAGCGAAGGCAGCCAGCTACAGGAAACATGCGTCCAAACGCGTGAAAATGGGCCGCCCCAAATACCATGCACTGTAGGCAAATCCGAATAGAAATTAGTGCGGGTGACGCGCGACGGCGGGCGAGGTATATGTCCCTTATAGCGAGATGGGAGTAGCTTTCACACGAAGGATTTCACTCTCCCGTCATTTCTGGGCCGGACCACTTTTGGTGGGTTTTTTAAATCGTCGGCTTCAAGTCACTCGATTGTGTCTAATTTTTCTTTATGTCTACCTTTTTTCCATACACATTTTACATTTTTTGTAAACATCACAAAAAAATGCTAAATACCAGTTTAAATTTTTTGAAATACATGATTAACATTTTTTAAACATGTGTTTTATGTCTTGTTTTTTCAAAGACAATGAACAGTTTTTACATACATCAGGAACACTTATATTATACACTTTTAACATTTTCAAAAGCATGATTAACATTTTTAAATGCATAATTAACAATTGTCAGTTTTATGTACCAAGTGATTTTGATACTATATATATTTAGAATAATTTTAAATATAAGCAAAAGTAAAAAAAGAATGGCAAACTGTGAAAAAAGGGGGGGGGGAGCGTTGAAGGACTGTCGTCCGCGTTGTGCCGGCCCATTCTAGCGGTCGCTCGACGCGAGGTTGCTTTACGTCTCGCTATAAGCGAGACATAGTCGTGCCCTGGGGACGTAGTAGCTCTCGGGGGTTGGCCGACGACGGCGGAGGAGCAAGGAGACGGGGGGGGGGGGGGGGGGGGCGCTTTTTCCGTTAGGCTAGGTTTGCTGGAGCTCCGGCTTGATTGGGACATCCTGCTGCCCTTCTACCCAGTCTTTCTCCGTCCTATTTGACGGTCGTTGGTGCATCGAACTAACGACTGAAATGCACATTGGCAGCCATTGTATGGCCACTGCATGCAAACTGCGGGAATACTATTGTTAGTTCGCTTCGCTTCGTTAGTGCGTTAATATTGTCTGTTCACTCGGTTTTCTTTTTTCTTTTTTACTTTCTGTTATATTTAAATAGAATTCTTAAATACATATATTCCATTAAAATTACTTAAGGTTTGAAGAAGAAAAAAAATTGTGTTAAATGATCTTGGTGCAACTTTTTTAAAATGCTGATAACATTTGAAAAAAATGTTTCAACACATATTTGCAAAAAGTTCAAAATTTTGAGTTTGAAAAATGTTAATAAAGTATTTGAAAAATGTAAAAGAAATATTTCAGATGTATTCGAAAAAAGTTAATAAATATATTAAAAAATGTTAATAATAAAACATATTCTTGATGTATAAAAAAATGTAGACATAAGAACACATATTTTTATATGATAATCATGCATTTTGAAAATGCTAAACTTGCAGAAAAATAATGTTTCATATGTATAAGAAAAATGTACAATGTGTATGAAACAAATAGACATCAAAACATATAATATAAAAAATATTAAACATGTACTTAGAAATTGTTAAACATTCATAAAAATATATTTTTGAAATATATAAAATGTAAATTGTGTGTGAAAAGTATAAACATGCATTGAAGAAAAAACCTACAAAACAATGGAACATAATGAAAACCAAATAAAACCTAGAAAGATACAACGAAAACTAAAGAAAGGAAGAAAAATAAAAAATAATGAAAACCTATAAAAATCAAGAAAGAACCCAGAAAACAACGAAAAACATAAAAACACATAAAAAAAATCGACCGAGCGACCGAGCGAAACGAAGGCTGCCAGCTACAGGGAACGAGCGAACAAATGCGTGAAAACAGGCCATCCCAAATCCCAATGGAAATCGGTACGGGTGATGCGCAAGAGGTATATCTCCCTTATAACAAGATAGGAGTAGCAGCTCTCACACAAAGGATTTCACTCGCCTGTCATTTCTGGGCCGGACCATTTTTGGTAGGTTTTTTCGATTGTTGGCTTCAAGTCACTCGATCGTGTGTTGTTTGTTAGTTTTGGTCCGGTTTCTTTTTCTTCTTTCTCTTTTTCTTTTTGGTTTTCTTTGTTTCTTCACTGCTTTCTTTGGTTTTCTTATTTGGTTATTCACTGTTTTTTTTCGTTGTCGGTTTTTACTGGATTTTCCTTTTCTTTGATTTTCCATCATTTTTCTTTGTTTTTCTAATTTTACTGTCTTTTTCTGTTATTTACCATTTTCTTTATTTTTCTTCCGTTTTCTTTCTTCCTTTCTTTGTTTTCATCGTTTTTTTCATTTTTATCGCTTTTATTGGTTTTTCTTTCTCTTTTCTTATAGAACATGAATATTTTTATACACGATTAATATTCTGTCAAATAAATAAAAATAAATCTTATACACCTTCAATATTTTTTCCTGTACACAATCAATATTTATTCAATACATGATTAACATCTATTCCAAACATATATTTTGATGTCAACTTTTCCCATACACATTCTACAAATTTCGTGTATAACAGGAACATTATATATATATATATATATATATATATATATATATATATATATATATATATATATATATATATATATATATATATATATATATATGTTTCACATTTTTCAAATACATTATAAATATTTTTGAGAACATATATTTTTTTATGCCTTCTTTTTTTCATACACATTTTACATTTTTTGTAATCATCACAAACCATTTACAAATACAGGTCAAGCGATGCGAGGTTGCTTTACTTCTCGCTATAAGCGACACATAGTCACGCCCTGGGGGACGTAATAGCTCTCGGGCGTTGGCCGAGGACGGCGGTGGGGAATGGAGATGGAGGGGCCGTTTTTCCATTGGGCTAGGTTTGCTCGTGCTCCGGCTTGATTGGGACAGCATGGTGCCTTCTACCGAGTCTTTCTCCTTCCTATTTAACGCTCGGTCAGTGCATCGAACTAACGACTAAAATGCACATTGTCGGCCATTGCATGGCCCATTTTATTCGTGTGTTTTTCTTCATATTCTAAGAAAAATGTATTTTGTTTAATAGGTTTAAGAACCTGAAGCCAAATGTCAGTTAAACACCATAGGTATATTGCGAGATATGAAAAAAATATTCCTTAATAAAAAATGTATGATGTATAGTATGAAATAAAATGTTGATCATGTTTTTTAAAATTGTGTAAAATAATTATATTCATTTATTCAAAAAATGGTTGTGTATTTTTCAAAGATGTTTAGTAATTTTTATAATAATATTCATAGAAATAAGGGAATATGTTCATATATTTTGGAAACTGGTAAAGTCTAAAGAAGCAGAAAAATAGAAAACATATAGAGCAAAAAAGAAAGCAAATGTGTTAAAGCAAAAGTATTAAATGAAAGGAAAATGTAAAAAATACATAATAGAAAACCAGGAAATAAACAATAATGTGTTGCAAAACGTGCACAAGTGGCAAGATTGCCTAACTAGTAGTTAAGGACAGTGCAGGATTGTAGAGAAGTCGCGCTGGCTAGATGCACCTCAACCCAGCCCATGTCCACATTGAGCAAGTTTTTCATATATTTTTCAGAATAAAAAGTGCTAATGCAGTTTGTAAAATGAAAATAAATATATTAGAAAAAGATACACTCATGTTCGAGCATAAAGATTCATTGCATATTTGTGATTTGTTTAACGAGTGTTTGACATGAACTATGTATAAAAACTGAATACGAAAAGTCGAAGGAAAAAGAAAGCAAACAAAATATAATAAAAAGTAGATACCAACAGATGGGCCCGCCAAGACGATGAGGCTCCTTGTAGTTGCTCGGCTATACAGAAAGAAAGAAAAAATATAAACCAGGAGGTGAAAGAAAAATGATTGAAATATAAAAGCCTTAAGAAAACAAAAACGTCCCAGCACATGATGTTGGGGAGGAATTTTCCGGTGCACCGGTCATGTGGCGCTACTGGGGCGTCACACTCCCTTAGCACATTTTCAAATGTACAAAATTCTGAAAAGAAAACTGGCACATTCACATAATATTAACGTATATTGTCAGAAAAACTCAAATCAAAATTCGAAACATAGCTTGACATACAAACATGACAAATTCAACAATGAATAGTACATAACACAGGTTGGGCTTTAGATTAGGCCCATTATCACATTTATGTCAAATTTATCTTTTTTATCTCGAGCAATGTTTTAAATTTTGATAATAAAAAAATCGTGACAACATACATTGATGCTATGCCAATGTGCTAGTTTTTTTCACATTTTAAATGTACTAATGCGTTCAGTGCACCTGTAGCACCACGAGCACCGGTGCACCACATACGTTCCCCGACGCAGGGTCTTGTATAGTGATTATTACAAGTACTATGTGTTACGCTGTATTTTCAATTTTCCCTCGTTATGCTTCCCACTTGTTTTGGGAAGGTTATAGAACATTTTCTGAATCAGTTTTCCTCTTTTTGTATTTTTTTCTTTTCTTCTGTTTTATTTTTTATTTTATTCATTTATCATTTTCTCACTTCTTGAACATTTACTGTAATTCCTAAAAAACTAAAGTTCAATTTTTCTGAATTTAAGGAAAGATTTATGAAACCTAGATTATATTCAAAATTTTCAACATTTTTTGAAACCAGAGAAAATTTTCCAAATTACTGTTTTCTTTTAAACTAGAACATTTTACCAGATGATGAACATGGAGTGAATGAAAAAATATCAATATGTGAGCATTTTCTTAATCCAGGATATTTTTTCATATTCATAAACTTACTTGAAGTCCGAGAATGTATTTAAACCCCATGATTATTTTTTAAAATTAGGGGGCCTATTCTTGCACAATTTTTAAAAAAGCATGAAGCTTTTGAGAAAATTTCAATCCTTTTATCAAATTGATAGACATTGTTTCTAATTTGCAAGCATTTTACTAATCCTGAAATTGTGTTGCAACTCACCCGAAATTTTCAATTCCGCAGTCATTTTCTGAAATTCACGAACATTTTAATGCTAAAATATTAAATTCGTGAATATATTTTGGTTTTTCAGAAGTATTTTTTTCTCTTGTTTTCTAGTAACCCTTTCTCTCCGCCTTTTCCTTTCTCTTGCTCTTCTCCATATGGGTCGGGGTCCAATTTGGTCGACCACCCAGCAGCCCAAGCAGCGTTGCTGACTGACCCAAACCTTGCTTGGGGGTCCATATTTGGGGCGCCTATAACGTCATAGCCGTTATCACTACGCTTTTGTCTCGCATATGGTGAGACGGGCTACCGTCTAAATCTAGAGCTAAATCTAATGGGCTGGCCCAACATGGCTTTCCTGAAGATTGCAAGCTGTCTTTTTTCCCCTTTTTTTTGTTTCTGTGTGGCTTTTGTATTGGTTTTTTTTGTTTATTACTATTATTTTTCTTTCAGAAAAATAAATGTCAAAATCATTAGCATGCTCTGAACATTATTTGAATACACGCAGAACATATTTCCAAGTACATATTTGAACATTTTTTTGAATACATGTTTAACATTTGGAAACGTTTTAATTCAGTCGGATAAAAACTCTCTTTGCGCACCCGTGTCCCTGTGGGGCTTGCCCACCACTTCCTTCCTCTCCACCGTATCTTCTCCATGAAGCCTATGGTCCACCTATCTCTCCTTTTCTTTCCCCTTCTCATTCGTGACATGGTAGAGGACAGACAAGCAACACCACCGCAACAGAGGAGGGGACGACCCGTCGGCAGTAATTAGTCCCTTTAATGATTCAGTAAATGAACAAAAAAGATTATCGCATTTTCCCCCATAGGTGACCCTGAGTTATTGAACACTTTAGAGGACGGTACTTCTAACACGCTTTTGCAACGGAATTAAATTCCAGCTTTTGACCATATCAAAATCAAGTTGACACTAGAAACACTTATAATAAAAATAGGCATGGGTATGAGGACTTATGCTTAGAACCGTACAGTTGTATCGGGACCATTATGATGTTAATTGTGGCCTGGAAGTCATCCATCGAGATGTGCTTGCTACGTAACGAAGTGGGGGATGTGTCCAAATTACGTCTCAACCGGCAAGCATCCTGCACCAAGAGTTACTTGTCCGACCGAAAGTCCTATCTATCGCGTGGGGTTTCCCCGGTAATTAAGATAGCAATAACCAGAAAAAATTGTTGGGCATTTAATGGCTACACCTCTTGTATCCTCGGAGATCGGACCAGTGTTATCGTACTAAACCTTTTTGTCACTGTTGTTCAGAATAACACATCATGGTCTTTCTGCCCTTAGCCTCTCCGTGGCTCGTTTTCCATGATCTTTGGTACATGCATGGATGAAGAACACGAACGAGACAAGAGAGAACTATGAAGCAATTTTATGTTACACATATGGGATGTTAATTCAAACTACATCCATTGATCTCTTCAACAAATATATCTGGTTTCAACGTTTTGCCACCCATGACCTTATTGAACTAATGACACATGGAGATCGGATCACACGAAGAAAACATTGAAGAACACATCATGAAGATGGATTGATAATATGTCTTACAATAGATGCTGGACATGATACACGAGTACTAGTTATAGCTAGATGACTGAGAACTATGGTGGTAATGAAGGTGATGGCTATGGAGATGTGGACGGCAAATGGCGACGACAAATGACTGCTGCGGAGATGATGATGAATGGCGATGTTCTGTTGCTCATTTGGTGTCAAGCCTTCCATAAAGGTTGTTCCTGTGGATCTGACGCCTCCGTTGGCACGAGTTGCTCTGCCTCCTTTGATGTGCCTCCCACTTGATCTCCTCTATCTCCACTTTACTCCCTTCCATGTGTTGGCTTGATTTCTTCCATATATAGCCTATTCCCTATGAAAACAAAATAAAGATTGGATATTTGCAATCTCTTGCATTCATTAATCACTAGTACCAATATCAGAGCAAATATCTTGATTTTTATGAAACACTTCAGTTTAAACTAAGGTTAGATGAGTGTAAAAATAACATTAATAAGGTTGTGGTTGCATTGAAGCGCCGCCGGAGTTGCATCGTGGCATCCCCGTCCTACATAGCGGCTTCCATCGTCGTCACCGTAACGCAACATCCATCGTTGTCATGCGTTGCATCACAAAATCCGTTGTCGGCCTTCTGTGTTGTGATGTAGTCCTCACCAGCGTTGCTTCTGTCGGCGACCTAGAAGCAAACTTCTGCGTGTGCTCAGGGAAGAAGGAAGCGATGGAGTGGTACACTCGGAACAGGAAGGAAGCGATGAAGCGTTGATCCATCTAATGGCTTAGGTAGGATGGATCAGATGGATACCGTCCTAACTGATTTCTCTAGGGAATCAATCGGATGATTTGTAGCAGCCGCCTAAGCATTTTTCCAATACAAGTTGGATTTATCTGATTGAATAAAATATGTTTAGAAATCATGCGGACAATTTTTACATTGTATAATTTTTTTGAAATGTCAGAAACATATTTTATAAACCCACAAACATTTTTTTGAATTGTACTTTTCAATAATTATAAAACAGACATGATATAAATATTTTAACAAAAATTGCCAAAAATTGATTTTGAAATGTGGAGCATTTTTTAATGGAAATTGTTTAAAATTATAAAAATATAACATTGTATAAATATTATTTTAAAGAAATTAAGAACATTTTTTTAACCCGTGAACATTTCTTTCAATGGTATGAACATTTTCTTGTAATTGCACGAGTAAATAATTAAGTAAATTTTTTAATGGACGATGAACGTTACATTTTTAATGCATGATCAACTTAAAAATTAAGTAATTAACTTTTTAATAGTATATGCTTTTAAACAGTATCAAAATATTAACACAAAACAAATGAAAACTAGCGTATGTGCCAAGGTGTGTATTATGTGGCCGCCCTTTTGGGTACTGCATGCCTATGTATCGCTTAAAGCGAGACGTAGAGCAGCCACGCCTGGAACAACTGCCATACTGAGCCGGCCCAGCGCACGGGAGCTCACAACCACTTTTTTTTTCTTCAAGTTTTTTATTTTAGTTTCTCTGTCTTTTTCTAATTTTTCTGTTATATTTACAAATATTATATATATATATATATATATATATATATATTACAAATAACACATTACATAAAATATTTTTAAAAATGTAATCAATCTTTAAAAAAATGTTAAATGTATATAAAAATGTTTTTCATGTATAAAAAGATAATATCAAACATACAGTGTTTATAAAAAAAAGTGATCATATATTTAATAAATGTTAATCAAGCATTTGAAAAATCTTAATAAAATATTTTAAAAATATTAGTCAACCATTTTAAAATTATTAAATGTGTTAGAATGTTTTTGGTCATTATACAAAAGTGTACAGTGTGTATGAACAGCCGTTGATCATGTTTTTTGAAATGTGAATATAAAAATGTTCCTGGTTTATATGAAAAATATAAAACATATATTAAATAAAAGTAGACATCAAAAACCATATATATTAAAAATATATTTCTATATTTATTAAATATTAAACATGCATAAAAATGTTCCTGGTGTATATGGAAAATGTACATTGTGTGTGTAAAAAATGTTTGTTTCCATAATAAATTTTTTCACCGTGTATTGAAAAATGTTGACCATGTACTTAGAAATATTAATATTGTATTTTAAAAATGGTAAGCGTGTATTAAAAATGTATTAGATATATACCAAAAATATGCAAGGTGCATGGAAAAAATTGGACATAAACAAACATAAGGTTTCATAAAATGTTAATCATGTGTTTAAAAATGTTAAGTGTGTATATAAAATATGTCTCTGATGTATACGGAAAACATTGAATTACTAATAAAAGGTTGACCTATGTTGAACAAAAAAGAAACAAATGAAAATCTACAAAGAAAAACGAAGAAACTCAATATAAGCATTAAAACAAAGAAAACCTAAAAAGAAAATTCTTTGTTTGTCATCCTTCTACTCCTCTCCTTTCTGTTCAGAAAACAAAAATATTCAAGGTAAGGCAAAAGGAGAGAAAGAATTCTCCTCATGTCATTACTAAACAGTATAACCCAGCTAGCTAGGAGCCTTCACAACGCTTCAAGTCTCTCAACCATCGGATCACGTAATTGAACGCACCAAATTTTTTAGTCATTGTGTCGATCGCGCCCTGCGCATCGTGCCGTATCTAGGCCGCTACTCCACAGACCTACCTGGGCTCTCTCCTGTTAACTGGGCCAACCAACTGCAAAACACTATTAGGACCAAAAAACAAGAACATGATTCATGTGTGATGCTTCCCATCTCTCTCTCCCACAATGTGTGCCTTCACTAGACCTTTTCTTCTTCCCGTCGCCGCTTCCACCATCCCACCCATTCGGTTGTTCAACGCCATCGTGGCAGTGTTCTACGATGCTGGGGGTTGACGGGGCAGGTATAAATCCACCGCCCTCTTGCCCTACCCCCATTCTTTCCCATGATTGAAACCTCCTCCCTGTCCCTCCTTCCCTCCAACCATCCATTGGCTATGGTGTCTTTGCTGCGATCATGGAAGTAGATATTGGAAAAAGTAAGAATATATGTATATTGGTATACCTATGTAATTATTAGCTTAGTACTAGTTTTGATGTTTGCTAGGCACACCAAAATAATTTCTGATTTGAAGGTCGCCATATAGAGTACACTGCACCACAAAGTAGCCATCCAGAGTTCGTTTCTCCCTCTCAGTCAATTATTTATAGCCCAATTTTTTGCTTGGTGCACTCCTTGGATGAATATACTAAAAGAATACAAGAATTGATATGTACTGCACTATTGCTACATAACTATGACTGAGAGAACACATAGCTGAATAAACGTGGTTGCAGTATCCAACTGATATGCATCAATTCTTGTCGAATTTACATGATTTTTTCAGCACCATGCAACTTAACTTAGGTTCAAAGAACTGAATATTTGGGTTGTTTTGGTGAGCTGAAACCGGATGGTTCAAAGTCCCAACTGTCATGTTTGGTGTATGCTCCATGGACAAGATACTACACATGGATTTTATGACAAGTCCTCCTGTGGTACTTTGGTATGTTGTGTGGTGCTAATCCTGAGATTGAATCCCAGATTATCTCTTCCTCTCACTTTTTTGAATATGTCCATGTTGATGTACACAATCATATACCCAAGACTTTGAACAAACATAGAACTTTGAACACATCACATCTGTATTGCACTATAGGAATCAGAAACTTTGCCGTTGCCATGGCGGACGGCAAAGGCATGCCTGGCCTTTGCCGTCCGCCAACGAACGACAACAGGTCCGGCTGAACGAGCTACGACAAAGGCATCTTTGCCGTCTGCTGGCGGACGGCAAAGATGGTCTTTGCCGTCCGCCAGCAGACGGCAAAGGACCTGGACGGCAGAGGTGTCAGCTACAGGCCGTTAGTGGGTTAACGGCATGCTTTGCCGTCCGCAGGATGACGGCGAAGACCTTTGCATATTTGATGTCTGCTGGTAGACGACAAAGACCTTTGCATATTTACCGTCAGCCAGCGGACGGCATAGCTGTCCATGTGGCAGCACCTGGGGGCTGGCCTATTTGACTTCTTTGTCGTCCGCTGGCTGACGGCAAAGATGCAATGATCTTTGTCGACTGCCCACAGACGACAAAGCAACCATATAGGCCAGCCCAGTACCCCTAGGTTGCACAGGTAGCTGCCACGTGGCATATTTGTCGTCTGCTGGCTGATGGCAAAGCTCGTTGTCGTCTGCCAGCAGATGGCAAAGAGCCTATATAGCCTCTGTTTTTTCTGTTTTTTCTTTAATTCATTCAATTTCACATATATGAAAAATACTTTCGACAAGCATACCAACTCATATCCCTGCCATATGGATATGATCATCAAACACATATACATTGCAAATCAAAAGTCCATATGCAACATATATAGCTAGCCAACATATCCAACAATAAGCATACAATGGTTTCATCCATACATACATATATAGGTAGCACATTTCACATTGTTCATCCTACAAAATCAAAACAAGAAGGAAGCATAAAGAGAAGAGTAGACTCCATCAACGCAAGCTTCCTTATCTAAAGCAAATCTACAAATTGGGACAGAAGAAAGTTAGAAGAAGAAGAAGAAGATTTTTTCTTCTCTTTCTTTTTCTCCTCTCCCCTTCTTTATCTTCTTCTTCTTCTAACTAAGGTAGGCAAAAATGCCATTTTATTGCTAAGCTAGGTAAAAATGCCAAGTGTACGTCATTTTAGAGCTAAGATAGGTAAATAGGTCATTTTGGAGCTTAGTAAGGTTATTATGTCATTTTTGAGGAAAATAAGCTAAGTCTATATCATTTTGGAGGTAACAAAGATTATCATGCCATTTTTGACCTACGTATGCTAAGTATGCCATAAATGAACTGAGGAAGCTAAGTATAGCTCATTTTTTTTATCTAACTTAGGTAATTATGCCATTTAGGAGGAAAATAAGCTAAGTATCCATTTGTAAAGCAAAACACTAGAGAAAACTTACCCTCATCACAACAAATGTGATGAAGATCGCAACTAAGGTAACAATTGATCCAACGACATAATGATACCAAGCCTCAGTATCAATGACATATTTTCTAATCTTCTTAAGCTTCAGGCGCATTGCATCCATCTTCAAGTGCATTGCATTCATCTTCATCTTGTGATCATCGATGACATCGGCAACATACAACTCCAATGTCATCTTCTCTTCTTCAATTCTTTTTAATTTTTCTTTCAAATACTCATTTTCTTTTTCAACTAAATTGAACTTCTCCACAAGAGGGTCGATTTCAAATTCTGGTTCACATACCTCCTAGATTAAATGATCTCTATGTCAACTTGATGGCCATAATTGTCGTAAATGCGAAATGCAACAAATAGTTATGAAAGAGAATTTACCACATCTGAATCATAAAGCGGGAGAGGGCCGACAGGGCGGACATCAAGACCATGGCACTATGTATAAGAAACAATCACACAAAGTAAGAAATTGTACATACCAACTATATAAATCAAGTACAACATAAAAAATTGAATACCTAATAATAATCTGGATCGTCGGGTTCAATAAATGCTCCGGGATCAATAAATATATCATCATCATCATCACTATCGGTAATGACTTGCTCATCATCATCGTTAATAAATGCATCATAATCATGTGAAAGGCCACCTTTACGTAATCGGTCAAGCATTAACAGGTCATCCGCAGCAGTAACCTCTTCTAGTTCAGGCTCTTCTTGTTCCGGCTCAGGGGTGAAGTCGGGTTCACTGCCACTGTCTACTTCAATGTTCTGGGGTGAAGTAGAGCGGTTCTTGAAATGTTTTTTTGGAAAGACGCGTTTCTTGGAAGAATTATCCTTCGTATGTGTCTGGGTTAATGTGAGGTTCATAATCCTCTTCATTGGGGGGAGGTGGTCTAACACATGGCGGCACTTCATAAATAACATCCCAACCATTGAGATTTGGATCACTTTGACAGGCCCACGGTAGATAGAAAACTTGGGTTGCCTATTGAGCCATAATATAGACATCAGGAACATCCAAATGGGTGCTTTGTTTGATTCCCACTAGCCCTAAGTGTTCATGAGTCCTTCTAGTCTCCTTCGGCTGGAACCAATAACATTTGAAGACTATGATGTTTGGTGGGTTTGCACCATAGAATTGAAGTTCATAAATTGCTTCAACTCTTTCATAATACTCAGTATCTCCTTCGCAGATAGCAGAGACACAACAATTTGTAGCCTTTCGGTAGGCCATAGAAAGCTCTTTGCCATAGGTACGAAAGCGATACCCGTTGATATTGTATTTGTCAAATGAACAGACCTTAAAGTCAAAACCATTAGCGACTTGTCTCAATTCGGCGTCCATTAACTCTAAATTAGCCTACAAGTTTAATACGAAAGGGATTGTTGCATTAGCCATAAATTAGACGAAGAAATGAAATTGTCTAATGGAAATTACCATTTTTTTGAACTAAGAGATGAAACCGGGATAGCCGCCTCCATGCTTTGCCAGAAGCTCATACTCTTCGACGGAATCCTTTTGGATCACCGCTCCATACGAGAATTTGGCGACATACCGACTGTATCAAATTTATCCGGGAATAAGAGCAGTTTAAAGGAATTAGAAGTTGCGAAACAATGTACCGAGAAATTACTCGATGTAGGGCCGCACTTCTGTTAGGTTGGTGAAGATATACAACAAAATGATGTGCCATTCTTCGAAATCCAATGTTAAGGAATTAGAAGCATCGGCTGGTGCGAGATGCCTTTGAATGGGCTGAGGTTGGATCCACACTTTTTAGGTTCGTCAGCATTGTACCGAGGCTTCGGATTATGCAAATGATGATTTTTGGCTTCGTAGTGTGCTGTCACGAAGTTTGCCGCCTCCTCAGTAATGAATGCCTCAGCCATCGATGCTTCAATTCTACGCTTATTTTTACATTTTGCTCATAGCGTCTTCTGCATCCTCTTAGTACCATAGCACCAATGATTTTGCACGGGCCCCCCAATCTTGCCTCGGTTGGGAGATGCAAAATCAAGTGCTACATTGGATTAAAGAAGCCCAGCGGAAAGATCTTCTCTAACTTGCAGATAAACTCCGGCGCCAATTCTTTCATTTCTTCTAGCAGGCCAGGCGATAGTTGTTTCGCACAAAGAACACAGAAGAAATATCTCAGCTTTGCCAGTACTAGCCATTCATCCTCAGGGATGAAGCCACGCAACATCACCGGCATTACCCGCTCAATCTATATGTGCCAATCATGACTCTTGAGACCAAATATCTTCAATTTATCAAGACTCGCTCCCCTCTTTAGATTCGCTGCATACCCATCGGGGAACATCAACTGTTGTTGCACCCACAAGATAATTTCCCTCATAGCTGGCCTTCCAAGATTGAACCATGCCTTTGGCTTCGTCCTGTTCTGCTTTCCTTTCGGTTCTTTCATGTTTTGTAACGGCCTATCACATAGCGCCTCCAGATCGACTCTAGCCTTAGTATTATCCTTTGACTTCCCATCTATGCCGAACAATGTACCAAAAAGTGCCTTGGCGACATTCTTCTCAGTGTGCATTATGTCGATGTTGTGTGGGCAAAGGAGGTATTTGAAGTAAGGCAGATTCCACAAGCATGTCTTGTGAGTCCAGGCGTGTTCCGAATTATACCCCTTGAAATACCTTGGATGCTCTGGATCTGGCTCAAGAGTGTTTAACTGATCCAGGGTCTCTTGGCCTATTAACGCAGGTGGTGCAGAGAGGATGTGTACCCGGAGAACAACAGGGAGGCACTGACGAAATTCTGCATCGGACCCGGAGCAGAGCTGAAAGCACAAGTGCTCCCTGGGTGATTTTGGTAATTAATGTCAACATATCTCTTGTTGGACTAATGTTTTCATCTAGCATGTTTCAGATAAGTTCAACAATGGAGTGGCATGGACTAGAGGATGTGGAACCCCTTCAAGATGATAAGGACAAAGGATTGGCTCAAGCTCAAAGCTCAAGACTCTGCATTTTCTATTTTAGTGATGCAAGATCACATTGAGTTCATAGGAAAGCTAATACTATTAAGAGGGGGTGAGGTGTTGCTTAATGAGGTTCTTGCTCAAAGTGCTTAGTGTTGGAAATATGCCCTAGAGGCAATAATAAATTGGTTATTATTATATTTCCTTGTTCATGATAATCGTTTATTATCCATGCTAGAATTGTATTGATAGGAAACTCAGATACATGTGTGGATACATAGACAACACCATGTCCCTAGTAAGCCTCTAGTTGACTAGCTCATTGATCAATAGATGGTTACGGTTTCCTGACCATGGACATTGGATGTCGTTGATAACGGGATCACATCATTAGGAGAATGATGTGATGGACAAGACCCAATCCTAAGCCTAGCACAAAGATCGTGTAGTTCGTATGCTAAAGCTTTTCTAATGTCAAGTATCATTTCCTTAGACCATGAGATTGTGCAACTCCCGGATACCGTAGGAATGCTTTGGGTGTACCAAACGTCACAACGTAACTGGGTGGCTATAAAGGTTCACTACAGGTATCTCCGAAAGTGTCTGTTGGGTTGGCACGAATCGAGACTGGGATTTGTCACTCCGTGTAAACGGAGAGGTATCTCTGGGCCCACTCGGTAGGACATCATCGTAATGTGCACAATGTGACCAAGGAGTTGATCACGGGATGATGTGTTACGGAATGAGTAAAGAGACTTGCCAGTAACGAGATTGAACAAGGTATCGGGATACCGATGATCGAATCTCGGGCAAGTATCGTACCGCTAGACAAACGGAATTGTATATACGAGATTGATTAAGTCCTTGACATCGTGGTTCATCCGATGAGATCATCGTGGAGCATGTGGGAGCCAACATGGGTATCCAGATCCCGCTGTTGGTTATTGATCGGAGAGTTGTCTCGGCCATGTCTGCATGACTCATGAACCCGTAGGGTCTACACACTTAAGGTTTGATGACGCTAGGGTTATAGGGAAAGTATGTACGCGGTTACCAAATGTTGTCCGGAGTCCCGGATGAGATCCCGGACGTCATGAGGAGTTCCGGAATGGTCCGGAGGTAAATATTAATATATAGGAAGTATGGTTTTGGCCACTGGAAGTGTTCTGGGCATCACCGGTAGTGTACCGGGACCACCGGAGGGGTCCGGGGGTCCACCAGGTGGGGCCACCAGCCCCGGAGGCCTACAGGGGCCAATAGTGGGAAGGGACCAGCCCCTAGGTGGGCTGGGGCGCCTCCCACCAAGGCCCAAGGCGTCCTCAAGAGGAGAGGGGGCAAACCCTAGGCGCAGATGGGCCCTAAGGCCCACCCTAGGTGCGCCCCCCTCTCTCTCCCCCTTGGCCGCCTCCCAGATGGGATCTGGGGGCTGCCGCCACCCCTAGGGACGGAACCCTAGGTGGGGGCGCAGCCCCTCCCCTCCCCCTATATATACTTGAGGTTTGGGGCTGCCCAAGACATGTGATTTGCTCTCCCTGTTGGCGCAGCCCTACCCCTCTCCCTCCTCGTCTCTCGTAGTGCTTGGCGAAGCCCTGCTGGAGTCCCGCGCTCCTCCACCACCACCACGCTGTCGTGCTGCTGCTGGATGGAGTCTTCCCCAACCTCTCCTTCTCCCCTTGCTGGATCAAGGCATAGGAGACGTCACCGGGCTGTACATGTGTTGAACACGGAGGTGCCGTCCTTTCGGCACTAGGATCATCGGTGATTTGGATCACGACGAGTACGACTCCATCAACCCCGTTCACTTGAACGCTTCCGCTTAGCGATCTACAAGGGTATGTAGATGCACTCTCCCTTTCCTCGTTGCTAGATTATTCCATAGATTGATCTTGGTGTTGCGTAGAAAATTTTGAATTTCTGCTACGTTCCCTAATAGCGGCATCATGAGCTAGGTCTATGCGTAGTTTCTATGCATGAGTAGAACACAAAGTAGTTGTGGGCGTCGATATTGTCAATTTACTTGCCGTTACTAGTCTTATCTTGATTCGGCGGCATCGTGGGATGAAGCAGCCCGGACCGACCTTACACGTACTCTTACGTGAGACTGGTTCCACCGACTGACATGCACTAGTTGCATAAGGTGGCTAGCGGGTGTCTGTCTCTCCCACTTTAGTCAGATCAGATTTGATGAAAAGGGTCCTTATGAAGGGTAAATAGAAATTGGCATATCACGTTGTGGTTTTCACGTAGGTAAGAAACGTTCTTGCTAGAAACCTATAGCAGCCATGTAAAAACTTGCAACAACAATTAGAGGACGTCTAACTTGTTTTTGCAGCATATGCCGTGTGATGTGATATGGCCAAAAAAAAGATGTGATGAATGATATGTGTGATGTATGAGATTGATCATGTTCTTGTAATAGGAATCACAACTTGCATGTCGATGAGTATGACAACCGGCAGGAGCCATAGGAGTTGTCTTAATTTATTTATGACCTGCGTGTCAACATAAATGTCATGTAATTACTTTACTTTATTGCTAAAGCGTTAGCCATAGTAGTAGAAGTAATAGATGACGAGACAACTTCAAGAAGACACGATGATGGAGATCATGGTGTCATGCCGGTGACAACGATGATCATGGAGCCCCGAAGATGGAGATCAAAAGGAGCAAAATGATATTGGCCATACCATGTCACTATTTGATTGCATGTGATGTTTATCATGTTTTACATCTTATTTGCTTAGAACGACGGTAGCTTAAATAAGATGATCCCTCACTAAAATTTCAAGAAAAGTGTTCCCCCTAACTGTGCACCATTGCGAAGGTTCGTCGTTTCTAAGCACCACGTGATGATCGGGTGTGATAGATTGTAACGTTCGAATACAACGGGTGTAAGCCAGATTTACACAGCAAAAACACTTAGGTTGACTTGACGAGCCTAGCATGTACAGACATGGCCTCGGAACACGGAAGACCGAAAGGTCGAGCATGAGTCGTATAGAAGATATGATCAACATGAAGATGTTCACCGATGTTGACTAGTCCATCTCACGTGATGATCGGACACGGCCTAGTTGACTCGGATCATGTTTCACTTAGATGACTAGAGGGATGTCTATCTGAGTGGGAGTTCATTAGATGAACTCAATTATCATGAACATAGTCTAAATTGTCTTTGCAAATATGTTGTAGATGAATAGCTCACGTTGTAGCTCCCTATTTAAATACGTTCCTAGAGAAAGACCAAATTGAAAGATATTGTAAGCAATGATGTGGACTAGGTCCGTAGTCCGAGGAGTGTCCTCACTGCTACACAGAAGGCTTACGTCTTTGATGCACCGCTCGATGTGGAAACCCCTACAACATCGTCTGTGGATGTTATGAACACCTAACAGACACGTCCTGATGACTACTTGATAGTTTAGTGCACCATACTTTACGGCTTAGAATCGGGATTCCAATGACGTTTTGAACGGCATGAGACATATGAGATGTTCCAAGAGCTGAAATTGGGATTTCAGGCTCATGCCCGTGTTGAGAGGTGTGAGACCTCTGACAAGTTCTTTTGCCAACAAGATGGAGGAGAATAGCTCAGCTAGTGAGTATGTGCTTAGAATATCTGGGTGCTACAATCACTTAAATCAAGTGGGGGTTAAACTTCCAGATAAGATAGTGATTGATAGAGTTCTCTAGCCACTATCACTAAGCTACTAGATCTTCGTGAACTATGACATGCAAGGGATGGAGTTGATCCCGGAGCTGTTCGCGGTGCTTAAGACCGCAAAAGGTAGAAATCAAGAAGGAGCATCAAGTGTTGATGGTTTAACAAGACCACTGGTTTCAAGAAGGGCAAGGGCTAGAAGGGAAACTTCATGGATGGCAAACCAGTTGCCGCTCCAGTGAATGAACCCAAGGTTGAACCCAAACCCGAGACTAAGTGCTTCTATTGTAAGGGGGACGGTCACTGGTAGAGGGATTACCCCAAATGCATGGTAGATAAGAAGGCTGGCAACTTCAACAAAATTTATACGTGTCATTAATGTGTACCTCACTAGTACTCCTGGTAGCACCTGGGTATTGGATACCGGTTCAATTACTATTATTGGTGACTTGAAGCAAAAGCTACGGACTAAACGGAGACTGGCTGAGGGCGAGGTGACGCTGTGTGTTGGAAGTGTTTCCAAAGTTGATGAGATCACCATCGCACGCTCCATCTGCCTTCGGGATTAGTATTGAACCTAGATAAATGTTATCAGGTGTCTACGTTGAGCATGAATATGATTAGATCATGTTCATTGCAATACGGTCATTCATTGAAGTTAGAGAATAATGGTTATTCTGTTTACATGAATGATACCTTTCATGGTCATGCACCCTATGTGAATGGTTCATTGAATCTCGGTCGTGGTAATACACATGTTCACGCCAAAAGATGTAGAGTTAATAATGATAGTACCACTTTCTCGTGGCACTGCCGCTTAGGTCATATTGGCGTAAGATGCATGAAGAAACTCCATGTCAATGGATGTTTGGAGTCACTTGATTTTGAATCACTTGACACATGCGAGCCATGCCTCATGGGCAGGATGACTAAGACCCCGTTTCCAGGTACAATGAAACGGGCAAGTGACTTGTTGGAAATCATACATGCTGATGCGTGTGATCCAATGAGAATTGAAGCATGCGGTGGATATCGCTATTTTCTCATCTTCACTGACGATTTGAGTAGATATAGGTATATTTACTTAATGAAGCACAAGTCTGAAACGTTTGAAAAGTTCAAGCGATTTCAGAGTGAAGTTAAGAATCATCATAACAAAAAGATCATGTTCCTACGATCTGATCAAAAGGGGATTTTCTGAGTTATGAGTTTGGCAATCACTTAATACATTGTGGAATTGTTTCACAGTTGAAGCCACCTGGAACACCACAGAGTAATGGTGTGTCCAGACGTCGTAATCGAACCTTATGAGATATGGTGCGATCTATGATGTCTCTTACCGATCTACCGTTTTCATTTTGAGGTTATGCGTTAGAGACAGCTGCATTCACTTTAGATAGGACACCATCTAAGTCCGTTGAGACGACATCGTATGAACATTGGTTTGGCAAGAAACCAAAGTTGTCGTTTCTTAATGTTTGGGGCTGCGATGCTTAAGGCTTCAGCCAGAGAAGCTCGAACCCAAAGCGGACAAACACATATTCATAGGATACCCAAAGGTGACAGTTGGGTATACCTTCTATCTCAGATCCGAGGGCAAATTGTTTGTCGCTAAGAACGGGTCCTTTCTCGAGAAGGAGTTTCTCTCGAAAGAATTGAGTGGGAGGAAGATAGAACTTGATGAGGTTGTCGAACCTTTATTTCAACCAGAGAATGATGCAACACAGAAAGATGTTTTCTGTGGCACCTACGTCTGTTGAATAGGAAGTTAATGATAGTGATCATGAAGCTTCAGATCAAGTTGCTATCGAACCTCGTAGGTCGACAAGGATATGTACTACTCCTAAGTGGTACGGTAATCATGTCTTAGATATCATGTTGTTAGACAACAATGAACCTACGAGCTATGGAGAAGCGATGGTGGGCCCGTATTCCGACAAATGGTTAGAAGCCATGAAATCCGAGATAGGATCCATATATCAGAACAAAGTATGGACTTTGGTGGACTTGCCCGATGGTCGGCAAGCCATTGAGATAAATAGATCTTTAAGCAGAAGACGGACGTGGGTGGTAATGTTACCGTCTATGAAGCTTGACTTGTGGGAAAGAGTCTTTTCACAAGTTCAAGGAGTTGACTACGATGAGAATTTCTCACCCGTAGCGATGCTTAAGTCCGTCGGAATCATGTTAGCATTAGCTGTATTTTTCGATTATGAAATATAACAGATGGATGTCAAAGCAAGTTTTCTTACCAGTTTTCGTAAGAAAGAGTTGTATGTGATACAATCAAAGTTTTGTCGATCCTAAGGATGCTAAAAGGTATGCTGGCTCCAGCAATCCTTCTATGGACTAGAGCAAGCATCTCGGAATCGGAATATATGTTTTGATGGAGTGATCAAAGCTTTTAGGTTTATACAATGTTTGCTAGAAACTTGTATTTACAAGAAAGTGAGTGGGAGCACTACAACATTTCTGATAAGTATATGTGGATGACATATTGCTGATTTGAAATAATGTAGAATTTCTGGAAAGCATAAACGGTTGTTTGAAAAGTGTTTTTCAAAGGAAGACCTGGATAAAGCTGCTTACAAATTGGGCATCAAGATCTATAGAGATAGATCAAGACGCCTGATGATACTTTCAAAGAACGCACACCTTGACATGTTTTTGAAGAAGTTCAAAATAGATCAGTCAAAGAAGGGGTTCTTACCTGAGTTGTAAGGTGTGAAGTTGAGTAAGACTCAAAGCTTGACCATGGCAGAAGAAAGAGGAAGGACGAAGGTCGTCCCCTATGCTCTTGTCATAGGCTCTATACGGTATGCCATGCTGAGTACCGCACCTGATGTGTGCCTTGCCACATGTCTGGCAAGAGGGTACAAAGGTGATCTAGGAGTAGATCACCAGATAGCAGTCAAAATTACCCTTAGAGGAATAAGGAAATGTTTCTCGGTTATGGAGGTGATAAAGAGTTCGACATAAAGAGTTACGTCGATGCAAGCTTAACACCTATCCGGATAGCTCTGAGTAGAGATACCGGATACGTATAATGGAGCAATAATTTGGAATAGCTCCAAGTGGAACGTGGTAGCAGCATCTACGATATAAAGTTTTGCGAATACATAGGGATCTGAATATGGCAAGACCCGTTGACTACAACCTCTCTCACAAGCATAACATGATCAAACCCATAACTCTTTGAGTGTTTATCACATAGTGATGTGAACTAGATCATTGAGTCTAGTAGACTCTTGGATGTTGGTCACATGGTGATGTGACCTGTGAGTGTTAATCACATGGCGATGTGAACTAGATTATTGACTCTAGTGCAAGTGGGAGACTGTTGGAAATATGCCCTAGAGGCAATAATAAATTGGTTATTATTATATTTCCTTGTTCATGATAATCGTTTATTATCCATGCTAGAATTGTATTGATAGGAAACTCAGATACATGTGTGGATACATAGACAACACCATGTCCCTAGTAAGCCTCTAGTTGACTAGCTCGTTGATCAATAGATGGTTACGGTTTCCTGACCATGGACATTGGATGTCGTTGATAACGGGATCACATCATTAGGAGAATGATGTGATGGACAAGACCCAATCCTAAGCCTAGCACAAAGATCGTGTAGTTCGTATGCTAAAGCTTTTCTAATGTCAAGTATCATTTCCTTAGACCATGAGATTGTGCAACTCCCGGATACCGTAGGAATGCTTTGGGTGTACCAAATGTCACAACGTAACTGGGTGGCTATAAAGGTTCACTACAGGTATCTCCGAAAGTGTCTGTTGGGTTGGCACGAATCGAAACTGGGATTTGTCACTCCGTGTAAACGGAGAGGTATCTCTAGGCCCACTCGGTAGGACATCATCAAATGTGCACAATGTGACCAAGGAGTTGATCACGGGATGATGTGTTACGGAATGAGTAAAGAGACTTGCCAGTAACGAGATTGAACAAGGTATCGGGATACCGATGATCGAATCTCGGGCAAGTATCGTACCGCTAGACAAAGGGAATTGTATATACGAGATTGATTAAGTCCTTGACATCGTGGTTCATCCGATGAGATCATCGTGGAGCATGTGGGAGCCAACATGGGTATCCAGATCCCGCTGTTGGTTATTGATCGGAGAGTTGTCTCGGCCATGTCTGCATGACTCATGAACCTGTAGGGTCTACACACTTAAGGTTTGATGATGCTAGGGTTATAGGGAAAGTATGTACGCGGTTACCAAATGTTGTCCGGAGTCCCGGATGAGATCCCGGACGTCATGAGGAGTTCCGGAATGGTCCAGAGGTAAATATTAATATATAGGAAGTATGGTTTTGGCCACTGGACGTGTTCCGGGCATCACCGGTAGTGTACCGGGACCACCGGAGGGGTCCGGGGGTCCACCAGGTGGGGCCACCAGCCCCGGAGGCCTACATGGGCCAATAGTGGGAAGGGACCAGCCCCTAGGTGGGCTGGGGCGCCTCCCACCAAGGCCCAAGGCGTCCTCAAGAGGAGAGGGGGCAAACCCTAGGCGCAGATGGGCCCTAAGGCCCACCCTAGGTGCGCCCCCTCTCTCTCCCCCTTCGCCGCCTCCCAGATGGGATCTGGGGGCTGCCGCCACCCCTAGGGAGGGAACCCTAGGTGGGGGCGCAGCCCCTCCCCTCCCCCTATATATACTTGAGGTTTGGAGCTGCCCAAGACATGTGATTTGCTCTCCATGTTGGCGCAGCCCTACCCCTCTCCCTCCTCGTCTCTCGTAGTGCTTGGCGAAGCCCTGCTGGAGTCCCGTGCTCCTCCACCACCACCACGCAGTTGTGCTGCTGCTGGATGGAGTCTTCCCCAACCTCTCCTTCTCCCCTTGCTGGATCAAGGCATAGGAGACGTCACCGGGCTGTATGTGTGTTGAACACGGAGGTGCCATCCGTTCGGCACTAGGATCATCGGTGATTTGGATCACGACGAGTACGACTCCATCAACCCCGTTCACTTGAACGCTTCCGCTTAGCGATCTACAAGGGTATGTAGATGCACCCTCCCTTTCCTCGTTGCTAGATTACTCCATAGATTGATCTTGGTGTTGCATAGAAAATTTTGAATTTCTGCTACGTTCCCCAACACTTAGTGATATGCTCCACAACCCTCAACTAGTTTCTCACATCCAAATATGTCCCAAACCAAAAGTCAAACTCAGCCCCACCGAAATTTTCTATCCGGCGTCACCGAGTTCTCTTGACATAGCCACTGCCAGAAACCCTAATCAATTCGGTCTCACCGATGGGATCTCGATCTCACTGAGATGGGCTTGCAAACTCTCTGTTGCCTATTGCAATAATTTCGGTCCCACCGAGGTATGAAATCGGTCCCACCGAGTTTGCTTGGCCAACTCCCTATTTCTCTTATTACCCAAATCGGCCCCACCGACTTTGTGTAATCGGTCAAACCAAGTTGAGGCTTTACCCTAACCCTAGCACATCGGTCCCACCGAGTTGATCATGTTGGTCCCATCGAAATGCCTAATGGTCACATTATGAACTAAATCGGTCTGACCGAGTTCTCTGAATCGGTCCCACCAAGTTTGGTAAATTGTGTGTAATGGTTAGATTTTGTGTGGAGGCTATATATACTCCTCCACCCACTCTTCATTCGCAGAGAGAGCCATCAGAACATGCCTACACTTCCAACATACATTTTTTGAGAGAGAACCACCTACACTTGTGTTGAGGTCAAGATATTCCATTCCAACCACATAAATCTTGATCTCTAGCCTTCCCCAAGTTGCTTTCCACTCAAATCTTCTTTCTACCAAATTCAAATCCTGTGTGTGTGTGTGAGAGAGAGAGTTTAGTGTTGGGGAGACTATCATTTGAAGCACAAGAGCAAGGAGTTCATCATCAACACACCATCTATTACCTCTTGGAGAGTGGTGTCTCCTAGATTGGTTAGGTGTCACTTGGGAGCCTCCGTCAAGATTGTGGAGTTGAACCAAGGAGTTTGTAAGGGTAGGGGGATCGCCTACTTCGTGAAGATCTACCCGAGTGAGGAAGTCCTTCATGGGCGACGGCCATGGTGGGATAGACAAGGTCGCTTCTTCGTGGACCCTTCATGGGGGGAGCCCTCCGTGGACTCGTGCAACCATTACCTTCATGGGTTGAAGTCTCCATCAACATGGATGTACGATAGCACCACCTATCGGAACCATGAATATAAAAAATCTATGTGTCTCCAAATTTGGTTTGCACACTCCAATCCCATCCCTTTACATTCTTGCAACTTGCATGCTTTACTTTCCGCTGCTCATATGCTCTTGTCATGCTTGCTTGATATGTGTTGTGAATGTTTAAACTTGTGCCAAAACTCCACTTCAACTTAAAGAAAATAAAAACTACAACTTTTCTTGCTAAGAGTCTATTCACCCCCCTCTAGACACCTCTACTCGATCATACAAGAGCATATGGGAAAATGAACCCAATCTACGCATACTCGGGCTGTCCATGGATAACGTTGGACAATTCGAAAGAATCACGGTTATAAATATGCAAATGCATGCATATTTATAGATGTAACCCTTTCGAACGGGAGACACATAGTGGTCACGCATACTGATGATTGAAGACACCTATAGCTAGCAAGTTTCATCGGCACGAAGACCGGAACAGAGCAAATGAAGGGGGGAGGAGGAGATGTCATTTGTGCTCACCCACGAACGTAGGGGCAGAGCTCTTTGAACACTAGACCCTCACAGCGATGATATAACTGCACGTTTACATCGAAAGATGAGTAACATAACCATTTTGTTTTTCCGTCGACCTGACTAAATATTTACAATAGGACGAGCAGGTTAGTGGGTTCCTTGGTGTCGATGGAACCCTAAATAGCAAGTATCATTGGTGCGGGATACATGTGGCACTCGATGTTGAACACTAGATCCACATCCCACAAGTGAAGCCAGTGCCCGGCATCCCACAACAATAGTTCTGGTGGCCAATGACGGTCGAACACCTTGGCGAATTTGTCTGGCAGCCTCTACGATGAGGATTAAAGCCAAGTTTTGAAATTTCAAACAACCAAACTGACATGAGTCAGTTTGGGTGTTTCAAGTTTCAACACTTGCCTTTTAATCATCATCACAGAGGCTGCCAGACAAATTCGCAATGGTGTTCGACCGCCATCAACGCTGAGAACTATTGCTGTCGGACGCCGGACGCCGGCGTCACATGTGGGACGTGGATGTAGTGTTCGACACCGACGTCCACATGTATCTCGCACCGACGATACTTGCTATTTAGGGTTCCATCAACACTGAGGAACCCCCAAACTCGCTCGACCCAGTTTCGTCGGTGATGCACCCCTAATCTTCTTCTTCCTCCTCCTCTTCTTCTTCCTCCTTTTCTTCTTCTTCTTCATCTTCTTCTTCTTCTTCTTTCATCTTTCATCTTTCTTCTTAACCTAAACAAAACCTAATAAACTTAACCTAAACTAAACTAAATCTAAACCTAAAAAATAGAAACTAAACCTAAACTAAACCAAGCCTAAATTAAACTAAATCTAAAAAACGGGAAAAAGAGGGATGTCACCTTCAGGCGCGGCAGGGGGTGCCGGATGGAGGAGGGGGGCCGAGCCGGGGCGCCAGGGCGGGGCTCCGGGTCGGCCGGGGCACCTCGGGGCGGCGGGGCGGGGCACCCGGGGCGGCAGGGCGGAGGGGCGGGGCGGCGTGGCGGGATGGGGCGGGGCGGCCGGGGCCGGGGCGGAGGGGCGGGGCGGCCAAGGCGGCGGGGCGGGGCGGGGCGGCGAGGCGGGGCGGCGGAGCGGCGGGGGCGGCTCGGGCACGGAGCGGCGGCGCGGGTGCGATGAGGGAGGGAGAAAGAGGGAAGAGAGAGAGAGGGACGTGGGGCTAGCGGCTTTTTAGGTTAGGTCACAACTCTTTGTCGTCCCCTAGCGGAGGGCAAAGAGCCTAGCTAACAGACGTTAGTTGGCCACTTTCTTTTCCGTCCGCTAGCCGACGACAAACATTCTTTGTCGTCCGTTAGCTGATGGCAAAGAAAGTGGCCGTTAGGAATCCCTCGCTAGTATGCCACCCTCCCTCTTTGCCTTCCGCTAGCGTACGACAAAGCTTCTATGCCATCTGCTAGCGGACGGCAAAGAACTGGCTGATGGCAAACACCATCTTTGTCGTTGTCGGTGTCAAAACCGGCGGATCTCGGGTAGGGGGTCCCGAACTGTGCGTCAAGGCCGGATGGTAACAGGAGACAAGGGACAAGATGTTTTTTACCCAGGTTCGGGCCCTCTCGATGGAGGTAATACCCTACTCCTGCTTGATTAATATTGATGATATGGGTAGTACAAGAGTAGATCTACCACGAGATCAAGGAGGCTAAACCCTAGAAGCTAGCCTATGGTCTGATTGTTGTATATGGAGTTTATTGCCTACGGACTACAACCCTCCGGTTTATATAGACACCGGATAGGGTTAGGGTTACATAGAGTCGGTTACAATGGTAGGAGATCTTGAATATCCGCATCGCCAAGCTTGCCTTCCAGGCCAAGGAAAGTCCCATCCGGACACGGGACGAAGTCTTCAATCTTGTATCTTCATAGTCCAGGAGTCCGGCTGAAGGTATAGTCCGGCTACCCGAGCACCCCCTAATCCAGGACTCCCTCAGTAGCCCCCGAACCAGGCTTCAATGACGATGAATCCGGCGCGCAGATTGTTCGGCATTGCAAGGCGGGTTCCTCTCCAAATCTTGTGTACCTGTAGGAATAATGTCCGATTTTTGTAATGTAGTGCTCATCGGCTTCCACGCCCAATAATGGCCGTCTTCCACGTGTTCAAACGAATGCGAAAAGCTAGGGTGTTTTTACATCCACACCCCTAGCCGTATAAACGAGCCGCCTATTTAACAGGATGGGGATTTAGGTCCTAACCACATCTTCTCCTTTCCTCGAGTTAACATTAGAGCGCTTCCAGCAAAGGTCCATTCCAACATGACCAGCCGTTGCAGCTCCTCCCCTCGCCCCTCCGGTCCCAAACCCGGGGACTGGGAGAGTTACACCATCCCGCATAGCGAGTTAGCGTCACTTTAGGCCAAGGGATTTCTCCCTCAGGCATACATGGTCCCGGTCCGAGCCGGTCTTGCCACCTATAATGGCAGAAAACAAGCGGAGAGCACCCCCAATCCTTCTAAAGGAGAGCGGGTGTGCCTCGTCCCCTATCTAATAAGGGGACTGGGATTTCCAATTCACCCATTTCTCCGCGGGCTTCTGGAGTTCTACGGCCTCCAGCTGCACAACCTCACGCCCGCCTCTGTATTGCATATTGCGGGTTTCGTCGCCCTTTGCGAGCTATTTTTAGGCGTTGAGGATCATTTCCCGCTGTGGAAGAGGTTATTCTGCCTGGTGCCCCGTTCTAAAGAGGGGTCTATATACCAAGTGGGCGGAGCCGAAGTATGGCGCATCGCCGGGACCGGATACCTATCCGGAACCCCGAAGAAGGCGTCCGAGGACTGGCCTTCGGAATGGTTTTATATAGATGATGTCCCACTACCGGACCCTATCCGGGTCGGTCTCCCTGAGTTCAACAGTGCTCCATTGAAGAAACGCTTGAGCTGGCGTCCGCGGAGCTCTCAGAGAGAAAGCAACAGAGACGTCCTTTACCTGATGGGCTGGATAAGACTGTTGGCTCATTCCGGACTAACCATGATTGGAGTCATGGCCGCATGCATTATGCGGGGGTGCAGCCACTTCAATATAGAGGCCACCCCATGTGGGATTTCAACGGGGAGGATGACGCCACCCGTTATGGTCGTAAGGGGCCGGCTTCAGCTGCCGCCCTAGTAAAGATCTTATCCTCTTTGTACAAGGGAGAAAAGGAGGAATTCCTCCGCGTCAACCCGCAGGCCGGATTTACTATGTACGATCCTCCAAGTTGGGTAAGTGAACAACTGCGCTTGCCCGTTTGTTTTGTACTCCCACGGTTAGATATGTAGTCTAACGACTTCAATGCAGGAACTGCGACAGGTGGTAAAGGATATAAACAGCCGCCCTCCACAACCCGAGGACCCAGAACGGTCCCTCGATCCGGACTCCGAAGAGGATCCGGACATATCGGTGGAGCTTATCGACGGGGTGTTCCATCAGCTAAGCAAGGACAATACCTTGGTAGCCATCACGGCTGATTACCCAGGGTTAATCTCGGCCTCCCAGGTGACAGAAACCGGAGTCTCATTCCCTTGAGAGAGATTCCACTCTCACGTATTCCGGTGTTTCTGACGACAACCATGTTTTGCAGGGGAGATTTCCGAGGCAGGAGGCCGAACCTGCGGCGGCTAGCCAACGAGGGGCCGCAGGGCCCCGTGGGGCAAAAAGGAATGTAGTCCGAACTGAGATGCCGGCGCAAAGGTATAGCGCACCCTCTGCTTCCCTGGTGTTATTCTGTCCGGGCATATTAACCTTCGTGCTATCTTCAGAACAAAGAGACCTGGCCGGACTATATCCGGAGAGGTTGCCAATCGCGCCTCCACCAGCCAGGCTCCAACGTCTGGCCAGGAAGCAGAGGCGAGCACAAGGCGCGCACCGGACGCTCCTCTGACAAAGGATGCGGACAAGCTGTCTGCCACAAATTCTGAAGTGGAGAGTGCCATGAACCACAAGTGTCGCCGGACAGTTCTACGCGACGCTTGTTTCTCCCAAGAGGCTTTAGATGCCTTTAATTCGGGAGATGCGTACCTCCGTGCCGCTCAAAATGGTTTAGCCAGAGCCACGGAGCAGTATGTAAAAGACATATGGGTAAGAAAATTTTGGTCAAATATATATATACCCGTAGCCCTCGAGACTTGAAACAGTTAGAGCAACTGATTTAAGGATCATTTAATATTCAGGTTCTTACAGAGAAGAATAATGTACTGTCCCAGGAGCTGGAAAAGTGCAAGGCCCAACTAGAGGCCGCACTAGCCGCAGCAGGGGAGTCCAAAGAGACCCCCTCAGGTAAGATACACTTCGAAAGATTAGTATTGTGCGGTGTGGGTGCAAATCTGACAAATCATGTTGCAGATGGCGCCGGACTCGATCCGGGAAAGCAACAACTCTTACGCCGGCTAAAGGCCGGTGAGAGTACGTTGACAAAGGTGAGGCGAGAGAAGAATGATCTTCAGGATGCCAACACCAGGCTGGACGTCGAACTTAAAGATGTTCGTGGCCAGCTGTCGGACTCCACGAAGGAGAATTAGCGGCTTCGACGCGGCATATTTAGTAAGTGCTTGAACGAACTTTGAAAAAAGAGTTCGGCGAGGAAGTCAACTAACAGAGTAATGTCTGTAGGTATGCTCACAGGTCGTCCTGCAGAGGAGATGCCCGGTTCTACGGGTGACCTTCTTCCCGAACTCATGCAACTGCACGAGCGAATTCGGCAGGCGATGCGAGGTGTTGCCCAAGCCTTATGGTCTGCCCACTCCATGCCCGAGGGCCTTGGAGAGCTTGCGGAGAAGCTGAAGGGAGCTCGGTGGCGCTTCCGGTTGTGGAAGATATCGGCCTGCCGACAAGGCGCTAGGGAAGCCTGGGCCATGGTGAAGACCCGTTTTACGAAGTCTGACCCAAACCACATGGCCAAGGTTGGACCAGTGGGGCCTGACGGGAAGGATATCCCTGTGAGCTTAGTATACGGCCAAGTAGAGTTGGCCGCGAAGTATTCCCAGCAGGACTATAAATTAGACAGCCTGTTAGATGGTATAGAAGAGGAATACAATCAGTCAGAATGACTATGTAATTTTGAATTGACATGTGTAATGCCTTCTAGCCGGATTGTAGATCGTTTGTCGTTGCCGACCTTTTCACTTCAACCTCGGGACCTGACGGTCCGGAGTGTGTCCGAATACCATAGCGGTTATATAAGAACCGTGGTATGCGTTGAGACCAGGCGTAGGGGTCATTAGTGCTTTATCAGACAAGTGCCCAACTAGTTATGTTATATTACATGGTTAGTAAGAAACATCTTCCAGAGAGAATAGTTCTGTTAGGGGTTCCTTTCGCTGGGAGGCATGCCCTAAAGTGCATGTCCGGACTGCGTAAAAAGATGCAGAAAAAAGCATCTGGGGGCGCATAGAATGAGTAAAAAGATCATCTTTTATCTCACCGACCGAATATTCCCTTAAGAACGCTAGCTTTCGGCTTCACCCAGTCTGAGGTACACATCCGGCTGACCCGGCAGTAACAATCACAGAGGTGCTCCCTTTACCGCCTAGCCGAACAATCGGGAACGTAGGGGTAAGCACAGGAGCCAGGCAACCCAGCTTGACCAAAACTTAAGTCATATCGATGCATATAATGGTGAAAAAAAAGGGTACATGCAGAAGTTTGACGCATGTGTTGGGCGTGAAGCCCGTATAAATAAGCTTCTGTTAAAGAAGCCCCCAGGTTTAATGAGCGCGAGTGGTGCGTCACTACATGAGCCTCTAAGGGCTATAAAAGAAAAGAGGGGAAGGAGAGAAATGGAAGACAGAAAAATGCAAAAAATGGACAGAGGAAGGAGACGAACACAGAGTCCGGCGCTAGGCATAGAATCTTCGGAGACGGGTGGCGTTCCACGGGTTCGGCTCGAGTCGGTTATCCGACGCATCTCGCAGGCGGTACGCCCCGCCAGTCAGGACTTGGTCGATTATGAATGGACCTTCCCACTTGGGCTTGAGTTTGTCCTTTTTCTTATCCGGCAGGCATAGAACTAGTTCACCAACATTGTAATTTTTGGCCCGTACTTCTCTGCTTTGATATCTTCGGGCCTGCCGTTGATAAAATGCGGAACGGGCTTTTGCCACGTCACGCTCCTCCTCCAGGGCGTCCAAGTTGTCCTGCCGATCGAGCTCGGCTTCTCTTTCTTCATACATGCACACTCTAGGTGAGTCATGAATTATGTCGCAGGGCAGAACTGCCTCTGTGCCGTACACCATAAAAAATGGTGTGTATCCGGTGGTGCGATTTGGCGCGGTCCGCAGCCCCCATAGCACGGAGTCGAGCTCCTCTACCCAGTGCGTGTTAGATTCCTTGAGGGACCACACCAGTCTAGGTTTAATGCCGCTCATGATAAGACCATTTGCACGTTCGACCTGGCCGTTGGTTTGTGGGTGATAGACGGAAGCATAATCGAGCTTGATGCCCATGTTTTTGCACCAGGGTTTTACCTCGTCGACGGTAAAGTTTGTACCGTTATCGGTTATGATGTTGTGGGGGACACCATAACGGTGTACAACCCCGGATATGAAGTCTATCACAGGTCCGGATTCGGCCGTTTTAACAGGCTTGGCTTCTATCCATTTGGTGAATTTATCCACCATGACCAGTAAGTATTTTTTCCTATCGGTCCCACCTTTAAGGGGTCCGACCATGTCAAGCCCCCAGACCGCAAAAGGCCAGGTGATGGGTATAGTTTGGAGTGCGGTGGGTGGCATATGGCTTTGGTTGGCAAAAAGTTGGCAACCAGAGCATCGTTGGACTAGGTCCTGAGCGTCTGCCCGGGCCGTCGGCCAATAAAAGCCTGTACGGAAAGCCTTGCTAACAAGGGACCGAGCAGCGGCGTGGTGACCACCGAGTCCGGCATGAATTTCAGCCAGAAGGTTCTGCCCTTCCTCTTCGGAGATGCACCTTTGAAGGACTCCGGTAGTGCTTTTCTTATAAAGCTCTCCCTCATGCACTCTATAGGCTTTAGATCGCCGCACTATGCACCGGGCCTCGTTTTGGTCCTCCGGGAGTTCCTGCCTAGTAAGGTAGGCTAGGAATGGTTCTGTCCACGGGGCGATGACCGCCATTATTACGTGGGCTGAAGGTGTAATTTCATTGGCAGAGCCTCCAATTGTGTCAGATTGTTCGGCGTCAAGTGGTGCGGCTGGGTCCGGGCTGTTATTTGCGGGTTCCCCCTCCCATGCTACGGATGGCTTGAACAATCTTTCCAAAAAGATGTTGCGGGGGACTGCATTGTGTCTTGCTCCGATGCGTGCCAGGACATCCGCTGCTTGATTGTTTTCTCGGGCTATATGGTGAAACTCCAGCCCTTCGAACCGAGCCGACATTTTTAGGACGGTGTTGCGGTAAGCTGCCATTTTTGGGTCCTTGGCGTCGAAGTCTCCATTTATTTGGGATATCGCGAGGTTTGAATCCCCGCGTACCTCTAGGCGCTAGATACCCATGGATACTGCTATCCGGAGGCCATGTAGGAGGGCCTCATATTCGGCTGCATTGTTGGAATCCATGTACATGATCTGGAGCACATATTGGACTGTGTCTCTTGTGGGGGACGTCAGGACGACGCCAGCCCCCAGTCCGGCCAACATTTTGGAGCCATCGAAATGCATAATCCAGTTTGAATATGTGTCGTACTCTTTAGGGAGCTCGGCCTCCATCCATTCTGCGACGAAGTCGGCCAAAACTTGTGATTTAATAGCTCGCCGTGGCTTATAGGTTATATCAAACGGGAGAAGCTCGATGGCCCATTTTGCAATCCGGCCTCTTGCGTCGCGGTTGTTGATAATATCGTTGAGTGGTACTTCCGAGGCTACTGTTATGGAACACTCTTGAAAGTAGTGTCGTAGCTTCCGGGATGCCATGCATACCACGTATGCAATCTTTTGATAATGCGGGTACCGTGATTTGCATGGAGTGAGGACGGTGGATACGTAGTAGACCGGCCTTTGAAGGGGCAATTTGTGTCCATCCGTTTCCCGCTCGACAACGAGTACTGCGCTGACAACTTGATGTGTTGCTGCAATGTACAATAACATTGGTTCGCCGGTGTTCGGCGCGGCCAGGACTGGGTTTGTTGCCAATATGGCTTTTATTTCATCAAGTCTGGCCATGGCAGCCTCCGTCCACTCGAAGTGTTCGGTGCACCGAAGGAGGCGATAGAGGGGTAGTGCCTTTTCTCCCAAGCGGGAGATGAAGCGGCTTAAAGCCGCCACGCATCCGGTTAATTTTTGTATTTGTTTGAGGTCCTTTGGGATATCCAATTGTGACAAAGCTCGGATCTTGGCTGGATTTGCTTCAATTCCTCTACCGGATATAATGAAGCCCAAGAGCTTTCCGGCTGGAACGCCGAAGACGCATTTTTCCGGGTTGAGCTTGATGCCATATTTTCGGAGGTTATCGAATGTAAGCCTCAAGTCGTCTACTAGAGATTCGACATGTCCTGATTTGATGACCACATCGTCCACATACGCCTCCACTGTTTTGCCGATCTGATTTGCCAGACATGTCTGGATCATGCACTGATATGTTGCGCCGGCGTTTTTTAGCCCGAAGGGCATTGTGTTGAAGCAGAATGGGCCGTATGGTGTGATGAATGTTGTTGCAGCTTGGTCTGATTCTGCCATCTTGATTTGATGGTAACCGGAGTATGCGTCGAGGAAACACAACAAATCGTGTCCTGCAGTGGCATCGATAATTTGGTCGATGCGGGGGAGGGGAAGGGATCCTTTGGGCAAGCCTTGTTAAGGTCTTTAAAGTCGACACACAGGCGCCGGGATTTGTCCTTCTTTGGGACCATCACCAGGTTTGCTAGCCAGTCCGGATGTTTTATGTCTCTGATGAATCCGGCCTCCAATGGCTTGGCTAGCTCCTCTCCCATAGCCTGTCTCTTGGGTTCGGAAAAACGCCGAAGGGCTTGTTTGACATGTTTAAATCCTTTTAGGATATTTAAGCTATGTTCGGCCAGCCTACGTGGGATCCCTGGCATGTCTGAAGGGTGTCAGGCGAAGATGTCCCAGTTCTCTCGTAGGAACTCTCGTAGTGCGGCGTCTGCATCAGGGTTCAGTCATGCCCTGATTGAAGCTGTTTTATTGGGGTCTGTTGGATGGACCTAGAATTTGACTATTTCGTCGGCTCGCTTGAAGGATGTGGATTTGGATCTCTTATCGAGTATCACATCATCCCTATTAACCATGGAGCGCAGCGCAGTCAGTTCCTCGGCCACTAAGGCTTCGGATAGCACCTCAAGGGCTAATGCGGCCGTCTTGTTTTCGGCGCGGAGTGCTATGTCCGGATCACTAGCTAGAGTGATAAATCCATTCGGATCGAGCATCTTAAGCTTTATGTACCCGTAATGGGGTATTTCTTGGAAGATTGTGAATGCTTCTCGCCCTAGTAAAGCGTTATATCCGCTCTTAAACGGGGCCACCTGAAACGTGACTTCTTCGGACCTATATTTATCCGGCGTGCCAAACACCACATCTAGTGTGATTTTTCCTGTGCAGCGCGCTTCCCGACTGGGGATTATTCCTCTAAAGGTTGTGCTGCTTCGCTCGATGCGGTTCTAGTCTATTTCCATTTTTTGAAGGGTTTCCTCATAAATGAGGTTCAGTCCGCTGCCTCCATCCATGAGCACCTTGGTGAGGCGAAAGCCGTCCACTATGGGACTGAGGACTAATGCGGCCGGTGCTCGGGCTGTTCGGAATCTAGGTTCATCACTTGCGTTGAAGGTAATAGCAGTGTCACTCCATGGATTTATTGTTGCAACTTGATAGACTTCAGCGAGGCTGCGGAGTGTTCTTTTTCGCATATTGTTTGATGCGAAAGTCTTGAAGACTGTGAGAACGGTACTGGTGTCCTCGGGCTGGCTTTCTGCGGCCTCCAGAATTAAGAGGTCCTCGCCAATTTTGGCCACCTGCCGGAGTATCCAACATGCTCTAAGGCTGTGAGTTGGTGTGGTGTCCTCTGTACTGTGAATTCTACAGGGTCCATCAAGCCACCTTTCCAGTACGGTTCCATGCCCTGTAGAGGGTTTTGGTTTTTTGGTGTTTATCTCGGGTGTCCTATGATGATGCACCCTCTTAGTTCAGACGGGATTACTATTCAAGGCCGGATTATCCCAAAACTTTATTCCGGTTTTCCAGGCGCTTTCCATCGCACAGTGTTTTGGTACCATGGACGCCAAGTCAGGGAAGCGTGTAATATCACGACGACTTACGGCGTTAAGGATTCCCTCGTCCGTGCAATTACTGCAGAAAATTGAGATTGCGTCTCCCTCGCGGCAATCCTTTATCCTGTTCATAACCAGGAGGAATCTAGCCCAGTAATGATGTACTGTTTCCTCGGGCCTCTGCCTGATTTGGGAGAGATCGCTTATGTTCGGGTGGGTGGGTGTCGTTGAATCTAAAACCTCACCCAATCCAAGATTCGGAGGCCGAAGAGTTTCCGAACTCTGAAGTTCGGATTCTTGGATGTTGTCCAACAAATCTAGCCCATTGCCTGATCCTAAGCTCAGGTCTTGAGTTACATCCTCCTCTCCGCGGGTATCCGGCTTGGAGGAGTCGGGAATTCGGACGTAGCTAGTCCTTAAAATAGATGAAGGGTCGCCGCACTACGCCTCTACCACGACAACGTGGTGGGTGACTTGGGGAGAGTTAATTTCTCTTAGATCGGGTTTAAGCCCAACCTGGTCATAATCTGTAGTGACCCCCAGGGCGGCGATGCGATCCAAGAGCTCGTTTACGGAAGAGAGCTCCATTGGATCTAGCTGCTCGACGAGCTCCGAGCTGACGTGTAGGTTGCTTTTGATGACCCAAGAGGTCACCGTCGGCGCAACAGCCGAACAGGCGGTCATGAGGAAACCACCTAGCCGGAGGGTTTGGCCGACAGCCAAGGCTCCCTTAGCAACGGCGCCGTCTTTAAAGACAGGAGGAGGCATCCTTCCTGATTTTGACGGCACAGAGGAACTCTCAATGAAAGCACCAATGTCGGTGTCAAAACCGGCGGATCTTGGGTAGGGGGTCCCGAACTGTGCGTCAAGGTCGGATGGTAATAGGAGACAAGGGACAAGATGTTTTTTACCCAGGTTCGGGCCCTCTCGATGGAGGTAATACCCTACTCCTGCTTGATTAATATTGATGATATGGGTAGTACAAGAGTAGATCTACCACGAGATCAAGGAGGCTAAACCCTAGAAGCTAGCCTATGGTATGATTGTTGTATATGGAGTTGATTGCCTACGGACTACAACCCTCCGGTTTATATAGACACCGGATAGGGTTAGGGTTACATAGAGTCGGTTACAATGGTAGGAGATCTTGAATATCCGCATCGCCAAGCTTGCCTTCCACGCCAAGGAAAGTCCCATCCGGACACGGGACGAAGTCTTCAATCTTGTATCTTCATAGTCCAGGAGTCCGGCTGAAGGTATAGTCCGGCTACCCGAACACCCCCTAATCCAGGACTCCCTTAGTCGTCCACTCTTTTTTTGCTGTCAACTTTTTGTATGCTGATGGCAAAGACCTCCTTTGTCGTCAGCTAACGGACGACAAAGAACTGACTGACGGCAAAGGTCCCGATTCCAGTAGTGTTGAGGCATTGTAAGTCAAATCTCACATTCATGTAGCACTCTGCAACTACTCACGGCTTTGAATGAGGCAGACCCGTTGACTAAATTTCTCTCACAAGCAAAACATGATCACTCTTTGGGTGTTAATCACATAGCGATGTGAACTAGATTATTTACTCTAGTAAACCCTTTGGGTATTAGTCACATGGAGATGTGAACTAATCACATAAATATGTGAACTATTGGTGTTAAATCACATGACGATTTGAAATGGATTATTGACTCTAGTGCAAGTGGGAGACTGAAGGAAATATGCCCTAGAGGCAATAATAAAGTTTTTATTTATATTTCCTTATATCATGATAAATATTTATTATTCATGCTAGAATTGTATTAACCGGAAACTTGATACATGTGTGAATACATAGACAAACAGAGTGTCCCTAGTATGCCTCTACTTGACTAGCCCGTTAATCATAGATGGTTAAGTTTCCTAGCCATAGACATGTGTTGTCATTTGATGAATGGGATCACATCATTAGAGAATGATGTGATGGACAAGACCCATCTGTTAACTTAGTACTATGATCGTTTGGTTTGTTGCTATTGCTTTCTTCATGACTTATACATGTTCCTATGACTATGAGATTATGCAACTCCCGAATACTGGCGGAACACTTAGTGTGCTATCAAACGTCACAACGTAACTGGGTGATTATAAAGATGCTCTACAGGTGTGTCCGATGGTATTTGTTGAGTTGGCATAGATCAAGACTAGGATTTGTCACTCCAATTGTCGGAGAGGTATCTCTAGACCCTCTCGGCGATGCTCATCACTACAAGCCTTGCAAGCAATGTGACTAAAGAGTTAGTTACGGGATGATGCATTACGGAACGAGTAAAGAGACTTGCCGGTAACGGCATTGAACTAGGTATGAGCATACCGATGATCGAATCTCGGGCAAGTAAGATACCGATGATAAAGCGAACAACGTATGTTGTTATGCGGTTTGACCGATAAAGATCTTCATAGAATATGTAGGAGCCAATATGAGCATCCAGGTTCCGCTATTGGTTATTGACCGGAGATGTATCTCGGTCATGTCTACATAGTTCTCGAACCCGTAGGGTCCGCACGCTTAACGTTCGATGACGATTTGTATTATGAGTTATGTGATTTGATGTACTGAAGGTTGTTCGGATCCCCGGATGAGATCACAGACATGACGAGGAGTCTCGAAATGGTTGAGACGTGAAGATCGATATATTGAAAGGCTATATTCGGACATCGGAAAGATTCCGAGTGATTCGGGTATTTTTTGGAGTACCAGAGAGTTACGAGAATTCGCTTGGGGAAGTAGTGTTGGAAATATGCCCTAGAGGCAATAATAAAAGTATTATTATTATATTTCCTTGTTCATGATAATTGTCTTTTATTCATGCTATAACTGTATTATCCGGAAATCGTAATACACGTGTGAATACATAGACCACAATATGTCCCTAGTGAGCCTCTAGTTGACTAGCTCGTTATGATCAACAGATAGTCATGGTTTCCTGGCTATGGACATTGGATGTCGTTGATAACGGGATCACATCATTAGGAGAATGATGTGATGGACAAGACCCAATCCTAAGCATAGCACAAAGATCGTGTAGTTCGTTTGCTAGAGCTTTGCCAATGTCAAGTATCTCTTCCTTTGACCATGAGATCGTGTAACTCCTGGATACCGTAGGAGTGCTTTGGATGTATCAAACGTCACAACGTAACTGGGTGACTATAAAGGTGCACTACGGGTATCTCCGAAAGTATCTATTGTTTTATGCGGATCGAGACTGGGATTTGTCACTCCGTGTAAACGGAGAGGTATCTCTGGGCCCACTCGGTAGGACATCATCATATGCGCAATGTGACCAAGGAGTTGATCACGGGATGATGTGTTACGGAACGAGTAAAGTGACTTGCCGGTAACGAGATTGAACAAGGTATTGGATACCGACGATCGAATCTCGGGCAAGTAACATATCGATAGACAAAGGGAATTGAATATGGGATTGATTAAGTCCTTGACATCGTGGTTCATCCGATGAGATCATCGTGGAACATGTGGGAGCCATCATGGGTATCCAGATCCCGCTGTTGGTTATTGACCGGAGAACGTCTCGGTCATGTCTGCATGTCTCCCGAACCCGTAGGGTCTTCACACTTAAGGTTCGATGACGCTAGGGTTATAAAGGAAGCTTGTATGTGGTTACCGAATGTTGTTCGGATTCCCGGATGAGATCCCGGACGTCACGAGGAGTTCCGGAATGGTCCGGAGATAAAGATTTATATATAGGAAGTCCTGTTTCGGCCATCGGGACAAGTTTCGGGGTTATCGGTATTGTACCGGGACCACCGGAAGGGTCCCGGGGGCCCACCGGGTGGGGCCACCTGCCCCGGGGGGCCACATGGGCTGTAGGGGGTGCGCCTTGGCCTACATGGGCCAAGGGCACCAGCCCCTAGAGGCCCATGCGCCAAGATAAAGGAAAAAGGGGAGAGTCCTAAAGGGGGAAGGCACCTCCGAGGTGCCTTGGGGAGGATGGACTCCTCCCCCCTCCTTAGCCGCACCCCTTGCTTGGAGTAGGGGGCAAGGCTTCGCCTCCCCCCTCTCCCCTGCCCCTATATATAGTGGAGGGGAGGGAGGGCATCCATACCTGAGCCCTTGGCGCCTCCCTCCCTCCTGTGACACCTCCTCCTCTCCCGTAGATGCTTGGCGAAGCCCTGCGGGATTGCCACGCTCCTCCACCACCACCACGCCGTTGTGCTGCTGTTGGATGGAGTCTTCCTCAACCTCTCCCTCTCTCCTTGCTGGATCAAGGCGTGGGAGACGTCACCGGGCTGTACGTGTGTTGAACGCGGAGGTGCCGTGCGTTCGGCACTTGATCATCGGTGATTTGAATCACGACGAGTACGACTCCATCAACCCCGTTCACTTGAACGCTTCCGCTTAGCGATCTACAAGGGTATGTAGATGCACTCTCCTCTCCCCTTTCTACTCGTTGCTGGTCTCTCCATAGATAGATCTTGGTGTTACGTAGGAAAATTTTTGAATTTCTGCTACGTTCCCCAACAGTGGCATCATGAGCTAGGTCTATTGCGTAGATTCTTTGCACGAGTAGAACACAAAGTAGTTGTGGGCGTTGATGTTGTACAATATGCTTACCGTTACTAGTCCAATCTTGTTTCGACGGTATTGTGGGATGAAGCGGCCCGGACCGACCTTACACGTACTCTTACGTGAGACAGGTTCCACCGATTGACATGCACTTGGTGCATAAGGTGGCTAGCGGGTGCCAGTCTCTCCCACTTTAGTCGGAACGGATTCGATGAAAAGGGTCCTTATGAAGGGTAAATAGCAATTGGCATATCACGTTGTGGTCTTGCGTAGGTAAGAAACGTTCTTGCTAGAAACCCATAGCAGCCACGTAAAACATGCAACAACAATTAGAGGACGTCTAACTTGTTTTTGCAGGGTATGCTATGTGATGTGATATGGCCAAAGGATGTGATGAATGATATATGTGATGTATGAGATTGATCATGTTCTTGTAATAGGATTCACGACTTGCATGTCGATGAGTATGACAACCGGCAGGAGCCATAGGAGTTGTGTTTATTTTTTTGTATGACCTGCGTGTCATTAAAGAACGCCATGTAACTTACTTTACTTTATTGCTAAACGTTAGTCATAGAAGTAGAAGTAGTCGTTGGCGTGACAACTTCATGAAGACACGATGATGGAGATCATGATGATGGAGATCATGGTGTCATGCCGGTGATAAGATGATCATGGAGCCCCGAAGATGAAGATCAAAGGAGCTATATGATATTGGCCATATCATGTCACTACTCTATTTGATTGCATGTGATGTTTATCATGTTTATGCATCTTGTTTACTTAGGACGACGGTAGTAAATAAGATGATCCCTTACAAAATTTCAAGAAGTGTTCTCCCCTAACTGTGCACCGTTGCTACAGTTCGTCGCTTCTAAGCACCACGTGATGATCGGGTGTGATGGATTCTTACGTTCACATACAACGGGTGTAAGACAGTTTTACACAGCGAAAACACTTAGGGTTAACTTGACGAGCCTAGCATGTGCAGACATGGCCTCGGAACACGGAGACCGAAAGGTCGAGCATGAGTCGTATAGTAGATACGATCAACATGAAGATGTTCACCGACGTTAACTAGTCCGTCTCACGTGATGATCGGACACGGCCTAGTTGACTCGGATCATGTAATCACTTAGATGACTAGAGGGATGTCTATCTGAGTGGGAGTTCATAAGATGAACTTAATTATCCTGAACATAGTCAAAAGACCTTTTGCAAATTATGTCGTAGCTCGCGCTTTAGTTCTACTGTTTTAGATATGTTCCTAGAGAAAATGTAGTTGAAAGTTGATAGTAGCGATTATGCGATCAGTAGAAAGCTTATGTCCTTAATGCACCGCTCAGTGTGCTGAACCACAAACGTCGTTTGTGGATGTTGCGAACATCGGACATACACGTTTTGATAACTACGTGATAGTTCAGTTAAATGGTTTAAGTAGAGGCACCAAAGACGTTTTCGAAACGTCACGGAACATATGAGATGTTTCGAGGGCTGAAATTGAGATTTCAGGCTCGTGCCCACGTCAAGAGGTATAAGACCTCCGACGATTTTCTTAGCCTACAAACTAAGGGAGAAAAGCTCAATCGTTGAGCTTGTGCTCAGATTGTCTGAGTACAACAATCACTTGAATCAAGTGGGAGTTGATCTTCCAGATGAGATAGTGATGTTTCCCCAAAGTCATTGCCACCAAGCTGCTAGAGCTTCGTGATGAACTATAACATATCAGGGATAGATATGATGATCCTTGAAATATTCGTGATGTTTGACACCGCGAAAGTAGAAATCAAAATGGAGCATCAATTGTTGATGGTTGGTGAAACCACTAGTTTCAAGAAGGGCAAGGGAACAAAGGGATACTTCATGAAACGGCAAATCAGCTGCTGCTCTAGTGAAGAAACCCAAGGTTGAACCCAAACCCGAGACTAAGTGCTTCTGTAATAAAGGGAACAGCCACTGGAGTAGAATTACCCTAGATACTTGGCAGATGAGAAGGCTGGCAAAGTCGATAGAAGTATATTGGATATACATTGTGTTGATGTGTACTTTACTAGTACTCCTAGTAGCACCAGGGTATAAGATACCGGTTCGGTTGCTAAGTGTTAGTAACTCGAAATAAAAGCTACGGCATAAACGGAGACTAGCTAAAGGTGAGCTGACGATATGTGTTGGAAGTGTTTCCAATGTTGATATGATCAAGCATCGCACGCTCCCTCTACCATCAAGATTAGTATTAAACCTGAATAAGTGCTCTTGCACCTAAATAAATGGTTTATTGAATCTCGATCGTAGTGATACACATTTTCATGCCAAAAGATATAAGATAGTAATGATAGTACCACTTACTTGTGGCACTGCCATGTAAGTCATAATGGTATAAAAACGCATGAAGAAGCTCCATGTTGATGGATCTTTGGACTCACTCATTTTTGAAAAGTTTGAGACATGCGAACCATGTCTATTGGTATATATGCATGAAGAAACTCCATGCAAATGGACCGTTTGAACTCACTTGATTTTGAATCACTTGAGATATGCAAATCATACCACATGGGCAAGATGACTGAAAAGCCTCGGTTTCAATAAGATGGAACAAGATAGCAACTTGTTGGAAGTAACACATTTTGATGTGTGCAGTCCAATAAGTGCTGAGGCATGCAGTGAATATCGTTATGTTCTTACTTCACAGATGATTCGAGTAAATGTTGAGAATATTTACTTGATGAAACACAAGTCTGAATTATTGAATGGTTCAAGTAATTTCAGAGTGAAGTTTAAGATCTTCGTGACAAGAGGATAGAATGTCTATGATATGATCATAGAGATGAATATTTGAGTTACGAGTTTTGGCACACAATTAAGACATTGTGGAAATTGTTTCGCAATTAATACAGCCTGGAACACCATAGTGTGATGGTGTGTCCGAACATCATAACTGCACCCTATTGGATATGATGCGTACCATGATGTCTCTTATCGAATTACCACTGTCGTTCATGGGTTAGGCATTAGAGACAACCACATTCACTTTAAATAGGGCACCACGTAATTCCGATGAGATGACACCGTATGAATTATGGTTTAGAGAAACCTAAGTTGTCGTTTCTTAAAGGTTTGGGGCTGCGACGCTTATGTGGAAAAGTTTCAGGATTAAGCTCGAACCCAAAGCGGATAAATTGCATCTTCATAGGACACCCAAAACAGTTGGGTATACCTCCTAATTCAGATCCGAAAGCAATATGGATTGTTTCTAGAATCGGGTCCTTTCTCGAGGAAAAGTTTCTCTCGAAAGAGTTGAGTGGGAGGATGGTGGAGACTTGATGAGGTTATTGAACCATCACTTCAACCAGTGTGTAGCAGGGCACAGGAAGTTGTTCCCGTGGCACCTACACCAATTGAAGTGGAAGCTTATGATATTGATCATGAAACTTCGGATCAAGTCACTACCAAACCTCGTAGGACGACAAGGACATGTACTACTTCGGAGTGGTAAGGTGATCCTGTCTTGAAGGTCATGTTGCTAGACAACAATGAACCTACAAGCTATGGAGAAGCGATGGTGGGCCCGAATTCCGACAAATGGTTAGAAGCCATGAAATCCGAGATAGTATCCATATATCAGAACAAAGCATGGACTTTGGTGGACTTGCCCGATGATCGGCAAGCCATTGAGATAAATGGATCTTTTAAGAAGAAGACGGACGTGGATGGCAATATCACCGTCTATGAGGCTCGACTTGTGGCGAAGAGTTTTTCACAAGTTCAAGGAGTTGACTACGATGAGATTTTCTCATCCGTAGCGATGCTTAAGTCCGTCGGAATCATGTTAGCATTAGCTGCATTTATGAAATCTGGCAGACGGATGTCAAAACGAGTTTCCTTACCAGTTTTCATAAGGAAAGGTTGTATGTAATACAATCAGAAAGTTTTTGTCGATCCTAAGGATGCTAAAAGGTATGCAAGCTCCAGCAATCCTTCTAAGGACTGGAGTGAGCATCTCGGAGTTGGAATGTACGCTTTGATGAGATGATCAAAGATTTTGGATTTATACAAAGTTTATGAGAAACTTGTATTTCCAAAGAAGTGAGTGGGAGCACTATAGAATTTCTGATGAGTATATGTTGATCAGAAATGATGTAGAATTTCTAGAAAGCATATAGGGTTATTTGAAAGGTGTTTTTCAATGAAAACCTGGATTAAGCTACTTGAACATTGAGCATCAAGATCTATAAGGATAGATCAAAATGCTTAATAATACTTTCAAATGAGCACATACCTTGACATGATCTTGAAGGTGTTCAAGATGGACCAGTCAAAGAAGGAGTTCTTGCCTGAATTGTAAGGTACGAAGTTAAGACTTAAAGCTCGACCACGGCAGAATAGAGAGAAAGGACGAAGGTCGTCCCCTATGCTTAAGACGTAGGCTCTTCAGTATGCTATGCTGTGTACCGCACCTGAAGTGTGCCTTGCCATGAGTCAGTCAAGGGGTACAAGAGTGATCCATGAATGGATCACAGGACAGCGGTCAAAGTTATCCTTAGTAACTAGTGGACTAAGGAATTTTCTCGATTATGGAGGTGGTAAAAGAGTTCGTCATAAAGGTTACGACGATGCAAGCTTGACACCTATCCGGATAGCTCTGAGTAGAGAGACCGGATACATATAATGGAGCAACAATTTAGAATAGCTCCAAGTAGAACAGTTATTTGGAATAGCTCCAAATAGAGCGTGGTAGCTGCATCTAGGAGATGACATAGAGATTTGTAAAACACACACGGATCTGAAAGGTTCAGACCCGTTGACTAAAACCTCTCTCACAAGCAACATGATCAAACCTAAAACTCATTGAGTATTAATCACATAGTGATGTGAACTAGACTACTGATTCTAGTAAACTCTTGGGTGTTAGTCACATGGCGATGTGACCTGTGAGTGTTAATCACATGGCGATGTGAACTAGATTATTGACTCTAGTGCAAGTGGGAGACTGTTGGAAATATGCCCTAGAGGCAATAATAAAAGTATTATTATTATATTTCCTTGTTCATGATAATTGTCTTTTATTCATGCTATAACTGTATTATCCGGAAATCGTAATACACGTGTGAATACATAGACCACAATATGTCCCTAGTGAGCCTCTAGTTGACTAGCTCGTTATGATCAACAGATAGTCATGGTTTCCTGGCTATGGACATTGGATGTCGTTGATAACGGGATCACATCATTAGGAGAATGATGTGATGGACAAGACCCAATCCTAAGCATAGCACAAAGATCGTGTAGTTCGTTTGCTAGAGCTTTGCCAATGTCAAGTATCTCTTCCTTTGACCATGAGATCGTGTAACTCCTGGATACCGTAGGAGTGCTTTGGATGTATCAAACGTCACAACGTAACTGGGTGACTATAAAGGTGCACTACGGGTATCTCCGAAAGTATCTATTGTTTTATGCGGATCGAGACTGGGATTTGTCACTCCGTGTAAACGGAGAGGTATCTCTGGGCCCACTCGGTAGGACATCATCATATGCGCAATGTGACCAAGGAGTTGATCACGGGATGATGTGTTACGGAACGAGTAAAGTGACTTGCCGGTAACGAGATTGAACAAGGTATTGGATACCGACGATCGAATCTCGGGCAAGTAACATATCGATAGACAAAGGGAATTGAATACGGGATTGATTAAGTCCTTGACATCGTGGTTCATCCGATGAGATCATCGTGGAACATGTGGGAGCCATCATGGGTATCCAGATCCCGCTGTTGGTTATTGACCGGAGAACGTCTCGGTCATGTCTGCATGTCTCCCGAACCCGTAGGGTCTTCACACTTAAGGTTCGATGACGCTAGGGTTATAAAGGAAGCTTGTATGTGGTTACCGAATGTTGTTTGGATTCCCGGATGAGATCCCGGACGTCACGAGGAGTTCCGGAATGGTCCGGAGATAAAGATTTATATATAGGAAGTCCTGTTTCGGCCATCGGGACAAGTTTCGGGGTTATCGGTATTGTACCGGGACCACCGGAAGGGTCCCGGGGGCCCACCGGGTGGGGCCACCTGCCCCGGGGGGCCACATGGGCTGTAGGGGGTGCGCCTTGGCCTACATGGGCCAAGGGCACCAGCCCCTAGAGGCCCATGCGCCAAGATAAAGGAAAAAGGGGAGAGTCCTAAAGGGGGAAGGCACCTCCGAGGTGCCTTGGGGAGGATGGACTCCTCCCCCCTCCTTAGCCGCACCCCTTGCTTGGAGTAGGGGGAAAGGCTTCGCCTCCCCCCTCTCCCCTGCCCCTATATATAGTGGAGGGGAGGGAGGGCATCCATACCTGAGCCCTTGGCGCCTCCCTCCCTCCTGTGACACCTCCTCCTCTCCCGTAGATGCTTGGCGAAGCCCTGCGGGATTGCCACGCTCCTCCACCACCACCACGCCGTTGTGCTGCTGTTGGATGGAGTCTTCCTCAACCTCTCCCTCTCTCCTTGCTGGATCAAGGCGTGGGAGACGTCACCGGGCTGTACGTGTGTTGAACGCGGAGGTGCCGTGCGTTCGGCACTTGATCATCGGTGATTTGAATCACGACGAGTACGACTCCATCAACCCCGTTCACTTGAACGCTTCCGCTTAGCGATCTACAAGGGTATGTAGATGCACTCTCCTCTCCCCTTTCTACTCGTTGCTGGTCTCTCCATAGATAGATCTTGGTGTTACGTAGGAAAATTTTTGAATTTCTGCTACGTTCCCCAACAAGTAGTGGGCCTTAATGGGCCATACGGGAAAGGAGAGAAGGGCCTCAAGGGATGGCCGCAGCCCCCCCCCCCCATGGCAAGTCTGAATTGGACTAGGGAGGGGGCGGCACCCCTTCTCTTTCCTTCTCCCTCTCCTACTCCTTCCCTCTCTCCCCTCTTGGAAAAGGAAGGGGACTCCAACTAGGATTGGGAATCCTAGTTGGACTCCCCCTATAGGCGCGCCCCTCCTAGGCCGTCCTCCTCTTCCCCCCTCATTTATATACGTCGGCAGGGGGCACCCCAAAGGCACCAAAGATTTGTCTTAGCCGTGTGCGGTGCCCCCTCCACAGTTTTCCACCTCGGTCATGTCCTCGTAGTGCTTAGGTGAAGCCCTGCGTCGGTAACTTCATCATCACCATCACCACACCGTCGTGCTGACGAAAATCTCCCATGGCCTCAACTGGATCAAGAGTTCGAGGGACGTCACCGAGCTGAACGTGTGCAGATCACGGAGGTGCCGTGTGTTCGGTACCTGGATCGGTTGGATCATGAAGATGTTCGACTACATCAACCGCGTTACTAAACGCTTCCACTTTCGGTCTATGAGGGTACGTAGACACACTCTCCCCTCTCGTTGCTATGCATCTCCTAGATAGATCTTGCGTGATCGTAGGAATTTTTTTTGAAATATTGTGTTCCCCAACAGTGGCATCCAAGCCAGGTCTATGCGCAGATGTTATATGCACGAGTAGAACACAAAGGAGTTTTGGGCGTGGGTATATAGATATTGCTTGCCATCACTAGTTGTTTCTTGATTCAGCGGTATTGTTGGATGAAGCGGCCCGGACCGACATTACATGACCGCGTTCATGAGACTGGTTCTACCGACGTGCTTTGCACATAGGTGGCTGGCGGGTGTCTGTTTCTCCAACTTTAGTTGAATCGGATTTAGTGAACAGGGTTCTTTCTGAATATCAAGAGGCAATCACTATACCATGTTGTGGTTTTTATGCCGTAGGTAAGAACAGTTCTTGCTAAGCCTGTAGCAACCACGTAAAACTTGCAACAACAAAGTAGAGGACGTCTAACTTGTTTTTGCAGGGCATGTTGTGATGTGATATGGTCAAGTCATGATGATATACAATTTGTTTTATGAGATGATCACGTTTTGTAACAGAGTTATCGGCAACTAGCAGGAGCCACATGGTTGTCGCTTTATTATATGAATTGCAATCGCCATGTAATTGCTTTACTTTATCACTAAGCGGTAGGGATAGTCGTAGAAGCAATAGTTGGCGAGACGACAAGGATGCTACGATGGAGATCAAGGTTTCAAGCCGGTGACAATGGTGATCATGACGGTGCTTTGGAGATGGAGATCAAAGGCACAAGATGATGATGGCCATATCATATCACTTATATTGATTGCATGTGATGTTTATCCTTTATGCATCTTATTTTGCTTAGTACGGTGGTAGCATTATAAGATGATCTCTCACTAAATTTCAAGGTATAAGTGTTCTCCCTGAGTATGCACCATTGCTACAGTTCGTCGTGTTGAGACACCATGTGATGATCGGGTGTGATAAGCTCTACGTTCACATACAACGGGTGCAAGCCAGTTTTGCACAAGCAGAATACTCGGGTTAAACTTGACGAGCCTAGCATATGCAGATATGGCCTTGGAACACTAAGACCGAAAGGTCGAGCGTGAATCATATAGAAGATATGATCAACATAGTGATGTTCACCATTGAAAACTACTCCATCTCACGTGATGATCGGACATGGTTTAGTTGATATGGATCACGTGATCACTTAGATGATTAGAGGGATGTCTATCTAAGCAGGAGTTCTTAAGTAATATGATTAATTGAACTTTAATTTATCATGAACTTAGTCCTGGTAGTTTTGCATATCTATGTTGTAGATCAATAGCTCGCATATAGCTCCCCTATTTTATTTTTAATATGTTCCTAGAGAAAAATAAGTTGAAAGATGATAGTAGCAATGATGCAGACTGGGTCCGTGATCTGAGGATTATCCTCATTGCTGCACAAAAGAATTATGTCCTTGATGCACCGCTAGGTGACGGACCTATTGCAGGAGCAGATGCAAACATTATGAATGTCTGGCAAGCTCGGTATGATGACTACTTGATAGTTTAGTGTGCCATGCTTTACGGCTTAGAACCGAGACTTCAAAAACTGTTTTGAACACCATGAAGCATATAAGATGTTCCAAGAGATGAAATTGGTATATCAGACTCATGCCCGAGTCGAGAGGTATGAGACCTCTAACAAGTACTTTGCCTACATGATGGAGGAGAATAGCTCAACCAGTGAGCATGTGCTCAGAATGTCTGAGTGCTACAATCGCTTGAATCAAGTGGGATTTAATCTTCCAGATAAGATAGTGATTGACCGAGTTCTCTAGTCACTATCACCAAGTTATAGGAACTTCGTGATGAACTATAATATGCAAGGGATGACGAAAACAATTCTCAAGCTCTTCGTGATGCTGAAATTGATGAAGGTAGAATTCAAGAAAGAGCATCAAGTGTTGATGGTTAACAAGACCACTAGTTTCAAGAAAAAGGGGCAAAGGAAAAGAAAGGGAACTTCAAAGAATCCTGTGAAGAAACCCAAAGCTAGAACTAAGCATGAAACTGGGTGCTTCTACTACAAAGGGAATGGTCACTGGAAGCGGAACTACCCCAAATACTTGGCGGATAAGAAGGATGGCAAAGTGAACAAAGGTATATTTGATATACAGATTATTGATGTGTACTTTACTAGTGTTCATAATAGCCCCTGGGTATATGATACTGGTTCAGTTGCTATGATTAGTAACTTGAAACAGGAGTTACAAAATGAACAGAAACTAGTTGAGGGCAAGGTGACGATGTGTGTTGGAAGTGATTCCAAGGTTGATAAGATCACCATCACACACTCCCTTTACCTTCGAGATTAGTGTTGAACCTAAAATAAATGTTATTTGGTGTTTTTGTTGAGTATAAATATGATTGGATCATGTTTATTGCAATACGGTTATCCATTTAAGTCAAAGAATAATTGTTGTTCTATTTACATGAATAAAACCTTCTATGGTCATACACTCAATATAAATGGTTTATTGAATCTCGAACGTAGTGATACACATATTCATAATATTGATGCCAAAAGATGCAAAGTTAATAATGATAGTGCAAATTATATGTGGCACTACCGTTTAGGTCATATTGGTGTAAAGTGCATGAAGAAACTCCATGCTGATGGGCTTTTGGAATCACATGATTATGAATCATTTGATGCTTGCAAACCATGCCTCATGGGCAAGATGACTAAGACTCCGTTCTCCGGAACAATGGAGCAAGCAACTGACTTATTGGAAATAATACATACTGATGTATGCGATCCGATGAGTGTTGAGGCTCGCGGCAGGTATCATTATTTTCTAACCTTCGCAGATGATTTGAGAAGATATGGGTATATCTACTTGATGAAACATAAGTCTGAGACATTTGAAAAGTTCAAAGAATTTCAGAGTGAAGTGGAAAATCATCGTAACAAGAAAATAAAGTTTCTATGATCTGATCGCGGAGATGAATATTTGAGTTACGAGTTTGGTCTTCATTTGAAACGATGTGGAATAGTTTCGCAACTCACGCCACGTGGAACACCACAGTGTAATGGTGTGTCCGAACGTCATAACCGTACTTTATTAGATATGGTTCGATCTATGATGTCTCTTACCGATTTATCACTATCGTTTTGGGGTTATGCATTAGAGACAGCTGCATTCACGTTAAATAGGGCACCATCTAAATCCATTGAGATGACACCATATGAACCGTGGTTTAGCAAGAAACCTAAGCTGTCGTTTCTTAAAGTTTGGGGCTATGATGCTTATGTGAAAAAGTTTCAACCTGATAAGCTCGAGCCCAAATCGGAGAAATGTGTCTTCATAGGATACCCAAAGGAAATTGTTGGGTACACCTTCTATCACAGATCCGAAGGGAAGATATTCGTTGCTAAGAATGGATCCTTTCTAGAGAAGAAGTTTCTCTCGAAAGAAGTGAGTGGGAGAAATGTAGAACTTGATGAGGTAATTGTACCTTCTCCCGAATTGGAAATTAGTTCATCACAGAAATCAATTCTAGTGATTCCTGCGCCAATTAGTTAGGAAGCTAATGATCATGATCATGAAATTTTAGATCAAGTTACTACCAAACCTCGTAGGTCAACCAGAGTATGGTCTGCACCAGAGTGGTACGGTAATCCTTTCTGGAAGCCATGTTACTAGACCATGACGAAGCTACGAACTATGAGGAAGCGATCATGAGCCCAGATTCCACAAAATGGCTTGAGGCCATGAAATCCGAGATGGGATCCATGTATGAGAACAAAGTATGGACTTTGATTGACTTGCCCAATGATCGGAAAGCCATTGAGAATAAATGGATCTTCAAGAGGAAGACAGACGCTGATAGTAGTATTACTATATGCAAAGCTGGAATTGTCACAAAAGGTTTTCGACAATTTCAAGATGTTGACTACGATGAGATTTTCTCACTTATAGAGATGCTTAAGTCTGTCCGAATCATGTTAGCAATTGCCACATTTAATGAAATCTGGCAAATGAATGTCAAAACTGCATTCTTAATGGATTTCTTAAAGAAAAGTTGTATATAATGCAACAAGAAGGTTTTGTCAATCTTAAAGGTGCTAACAAAGTGTGCAAGCTCCAGCGATCCATCTATGGACTGGTGCAAGCATCTTGGAGTTGGAATATATGCTTTGATAAAATGATCAAAACATATGGTTATATACAGACTTGCGGTGAAGTTTGTATTTACAAGTGAATGGGAGCACTACAACCCTTCCGATAAGTATATGTGAATGACATATTGTTGATCAGAGATGATGTAGAATTTTCTGGAAAGCATAAAGGAGTGTTTGAAAGGCGTTTTTCAAAGAAAGACCTCGGTGAAGCTACTTGCATATTGAGCATCAAGATCTATAGAGATATATCAAGACGCGTGATATATTTTTCAATGAGTACATACCTTGACAAGATTTTGAAGTAGTTCAAAATGGAATAGTCAAAGAAGGAGTTCTTGCCTGTGTTGCAAGGTGTGAAATTGAGTAAAGATTCATACCCGACCACGGCAGAAAATAGAAGGAGAATGAAAAGTCATTCCCTATGCCGCAGCCATAGGTTCTATAAAGTATGCTATGTTGTGTACCAGACCTATTGTGTACGTCACCAAGAGTTTTTGGCAAGAGGGTACAATAGTGATCCAGGAGTGGATCACTGGACATCAGTCAAAATAATCCTTAGTGGAATAAGGATATATTTCTCGGTTATGGAGGTGACAAAAAGTTCATCGTAAAGAGTTACGTCGATGCAAGTTTTGACCCTGATCTAGATGACTCCGAGTCTCAATTTGGATACATATTGAAAGTGGGAACAATTAGCTAGAGTTGCTTCGTGCAGAGCATTGTAGACATAGAAAAATTTGCAAAATACATACGGCTCTAAATGTGGCAGATCCGTTGACTAAATTTCTCTCAGAAGCAAAAATGATCAGTCTTTGGGTGTTAATCACATAACCGTTTGGGTATTAGTAAACCCTTTGGGTATTAGTCACATGGAGATGTGAACTAATCACATAAAGATGTGAACTATTGGTGTTAAAGCACACGACGATGTGAACTAGATTATTGACTCTAATGCAAGTGGGAGACTGAAGGAAATATGCCCTAGAGGCAGTAATAAACTTGCTATTTATATTTCCTTATATCATGATAAATGTTTATTATTCATGCTACAATTGTATTAACCGAAAACTTGATACATGTGTGAATACATAGACAAACAGAGTGTCCCTAGTATGCCTCTACTTGACTAGCTCGTTAATCAAAGATGGTTAAGTTTCCTAGCCATAGACATGTGTTGTCATTTGATGAACGGGATCACATCATTAGAGAATGATGTGATGGACAAGACCCATCCGTTATCTTAGCATTATGATCGTTTGGTTTGTTGCTATTGCTTTCTTCATGACTTATACATGTTCCTATGACTATGAGATTATGCAACTCCCGAATACCGGAGGAACACTTAGTGTGCTATCAAACGTCACAATGTAACTGGGTGATTATAAAGATGCTCTACAGGTGTCTCCAATGGTGATTGTTGAGCTGGCATAGATCGAGATTAGGATTTGTCACTCCGATTGTCCGAGAGGTATCTCTGGGCCCTCTCGGTGATGCTCATCACTATAAGCCTTGCAAGCAATGTGACTAAAGAGTTAGTTACGGGATGATGCATTACGTAACGAGTAAAGAGACTTGTCGGTAACGAGATTGAACTAGGTATGAGCATACCGATGATCAAATCTTGGGCAAGCAACATATCGATGACAATGGGAACAATGCATGTTGTTATGCGGTTTGACCGATAAAGATCTTTGTAGAATATGTAGGAGCCAATATGAGCATCCAGGTTCCGCTATTGGTTATTGACCGGAGATGTGTCTCGGTCATGTCTACATAATTCTCGAACCCGTGGGGTCCGCACGCTTAACGTTCGATGACGATTTGTATTATGAGTTATGTGATTTGATGTACCAAAGGTTGTTCGGAGTCCCAGATGAGATCACGGATATGATGAGGAGTCTTGAAATGATCGAGACGTAAAGATCGTATATTGGAAGGCTATATTCAGACATCAGAAAGGTTCCGAGTGATTCGGGTATTTTTTGGAGTACTGGAGAGTTACGGGAATTCGCCGGGGGAAGTAGTGGGCCTTAATGGGCCATACGGGAAAGGAAAGAAGGTCCTCAAGGGATGCCCCCCAATGGCAAGTCTGAATTGGACTAAGGAGGGGGCGGTGCCCCCTCTCTTTTCTTCTCCCTCTCCTACTCCTTCACTCTCTCCCCTCTTGGAAAAGGAAGGGGACTCCAACTAGGATTGGGAATCCTAGTTGGACTCCCCCTATAGGCGCACCCCTCGTAGGCCGGCCTCCTCTTCCCCCCTCCTTTATATACATGGGTAGGGGGCACCCCAAAGGCACCAAAGATTTGTCTGAGCCGTGTGCAGTGCCGCCCTCCACAGTTTTCCACCTCGGTCATATCGTCATAGTGCTTACGTGAAGCCCTGCATTGGTAACTTCATCATCACCATCACCACGCTGTACGTCGTGCTGACAAAACTATCCTTTGGCCTCAACTGGATCAAGAGTTCGAGGGACATCACCGAGCTGAATGTGTGCAAATCACGGAGGTGCCGTGCGTTCGGTACTTGGATCGGGTGGATCACGAAGACGTTCGACTACATCAACCACGTTACTAAACACTTCCGCTTTCGGTCTACGAGGGTACGTAGACACACTCTCCCCTCTCGTTGCTATGCATCTCCTAGATAGATCTTGCATGATCGTAGGAGATTTTTTGAAATAATGCATCCCCAACAGCCCGAGGGGGGCACAACCCACCAGGGCGCCCCTGGGGGCCCAGCCCAGGTGGGTTGTGCCCACCTCGGTGGCCTTCCGCACCCCCTCTTCACCCTATAAACTCCCAAATATTCCAAAAACTCTGGGGTAACCCTAGATCAGAAGTTCCGCTGCCGCAAGGCTCTGTAGCCACCGAAAACCAATCTAGACCCCATTCCGGCACTCTGCCGAAGGGGGAAATCATCACGAGTGGCCATCTTCATCATCCCGGCGGCAACCATGATGAGGAGGGAGTAGTCCACCCTCGGGGATGAGGGTCTATACTAGTAGCTATCTGTTTAATCTCTCTTTCTCTCGTGTTCTTGAGATGTCACGGTCTTGATGTATCGTGGGCTTTGTTAATATAGTCAGATCATAGTGTGTTTTCCCCTCTCTATCTTGTTGTGATGAATTGAGTTTTTCCCTTTGAGATTTCATTGTTATCGGATTGAAACCTTTTATGGATTTGAGAGCACTTGATATATGTCTTGCATATGAATACTCATGGTGACAATGGGGTATCATATTGATTCACTTGAGATGTGTTTTGGCACTCAACTCACGGATTCCCATGGTGACATTGGGTAATCTACGCATAGGGGTTGATGCACGTTCTTGTCTTTGTTTCTTTGGTAGAAATCTTGGGGCACTCTTTGAAGTTCTTTGTGTTGGATTGGGTATTATGAATCTGAAATTATTTGGTGTTATTTTAGTACGAACTCTTGGATAGATCGATTGGAAAGAATAGCTTCGAGGTGGTTTCGTACCCTACAAACGATTTCTTCTTATGTTCTCCACTAGATAGGAACTTTGGAGTGATTCTTCATTGCACATTGAGGGATGGTTATATGATCCAATTATATTGGCATTGTTGAGAGATTGCACTAGTGAAAGTACGGACCCTATGCCTCATTTTCAAGCATTGCAATACTGTTTGTGCTCACTTTTGTTACTTGCTACCTTGCTGGTTTTTTATTGTTCCTATTACAAAAATCAATATCTACTATCATACTACGCTTGTATCACCATCTCTTGCCGAACTAGTGCACCTATACAAATCACCATTGTATTTGGTGTGTTGGGCATGTTGGAAATATGCCCTAGAGGCAATAATGAAATGGTTATTATTATATTTCCTTGTTCATGATAATTGTCTATTGTTCATGCTATAATTGTGTTATCTGGAAATCGTAATACATGTGTGAATACATAGACCACAACATGTCCCTAGTGAGCCTCTAGTTGACTAGCTCGTTGATCAATAGATGGTTACGGTTTCCTGACCATGGACATTGGATGTCATTGATAACGGGATCACATCATTAGGAGAATGATGTGATGGACAAGACCCAATCCTAAGCATAGCGCAAGCTCGTGTAGTTCGTCTGCTAAAGCTTTTCTAATGTCAAGTATCTTTTCCTTAGACCATGAGATTGTGCAACCCCCGGATACTGTAGGAATAATTTGGGTGTGCCAAACGTCACAACGTAACTGGATGACTATAGAGGTGCACTACGGGTATCTCCGAAAGTGTCTGTTGGGTTGGCACGAATCGAGACTGGGATTTGTCACTCCGTATGACAGAGAGGTATCTCTGGGCCCACTCGATAAGGCATCATCGTAATGAGCTCAATGTGACTAAGGGTTGGTCACGGGATGATGTGTTACAGAACGGGTAAAGTGACTTGCTGGTAACGATATTGAATGAGGTATTGGGATACCGATGATCGAATCTCGGGCAAGTAACGTACTGATTGACAAAGGGAATTGTACATACGGGATTGCTTGAATCCTTGACATCGTGGTTGTAACATCCCAAATTTTCAATTTGGAATGTTATACACTAGATCATCATGCATATCATATTTTATTTTGCATTTTGGTAGATCCTAGAAATTCTACGCAACTCAATGACCCACGGAGAGAGTTGGGGATTTCGTTATTTTCATATTTGAGTTTTCTCAAATTTTGAGAATAGGATCATTTGATATTTATTTTATCATCAATTATTTCTATTACAAAAATATGAGAGAGGGAATAAAATGACTTTCCCAAAATAAATAAATATTGAGGATTTAATAAAAAAAACAAATAAGATTTTATTTCGGAGTTTTTCGGTGTTTTATTTGAATTTAGGAAAAAAGTGCGTTTTTCAAAATTGCATTTAGGTCCGAAATAAATGTTCACCTTGTGCGGCTTGATTTTAAAAGCCCTTGAAAATTTATTTCGGAATTTTGGGAGTCCATTTAGTATTTCTTTTTATTTTTCTTCCGAGCGGAATAATTAAAAATGAACCGACTTCGGACCGTACCCGAGCGGGACACCGCCCGGGGGCAGCCTATAAATAGCGCTGCCCCGAACCGCCCCAACCGATCAGCCCCGCCTCAATCCGTGCGCGCCGCCGGAGCCGCCGCCGCCGCCGCCGATGATCCCGCCGCCCGAGGTTCGTCGCGCCTCGTTTTAAAGAGAGAAAAAATGAGAGAGAGAAATATCGGCGTTCGTCATTTTTTCTTTTTCTCGGATTAAATCCGTGATTTTTCTGATCGCGATTCCTGATCCGATTTTTGTTTTAGTTTAACTTTTCGCTCGTTTATCGGAATCAAGCGATTCAAGCGCCTAGGGATTCGTCTCGAAACCCTCTATCCGTTTAACCAACTTAAACAAGTTTTTGTTACTGTAAAATTTTCCCTAGATCCAAATTACTAGAATGAAGTTGTTTTCTTTCGCCGTTTGTCTTTTGTTGCTTCATTCGATTTGATTATTTTTGCCAACCGGAGTTCTTAAGTTGAACCTTCTGGTTAGATCTCTTATTTAAGTTTTACCTGTGCATTAGATGAGTACTTATTGTATGCTTGTTTGTTTGTCTGCGATAGAATACCCGGAGTGCACCGCCTGTTACTTTGAATCGTTAGGTTTCGCGGATCATCAGCAAGGCAAGTAACACTTTGATCATACCTTTTCTACTACCCAGTTTTATTGCATTAGATCAATCCTCACACATTGCATGATTCGGATCTAATTAAATTTTGGGATGGGAAGTAGTTGAGGTAGTACCTATTACCTGTTTATTATCAAACCTTTGGGAGTTACTTCTACATTTGCTTATTATGCCATGCTATGCTAGTAGACGTGGATTGGGTGAGTGAAATCCATGACAGATGTGAGATTGTTAATTAATGGTTTATCTAAGGTGGCAACTTAAACACACATCTGGGTGGATTGAGGCACCTGGGTATTCCAGGACTTGCCTGTTTTCTTTTGGACCGCCACCCAGGCTCAAAGGGATCATGAGACTATTCATACTAGAAACTTCCGTGTGCAGCCACAAGCTATTATGGGCTCTAGCATAGTTGACTAAGTCGTGCGAACTCTTACAGTGGTAGACTAGCAGATGTAGTGGATGTAGCTGGTACGGTCTACCCGATCGTAAGGTGCTAGCGCTTCTGAAAGACTATGTCTCGGTCATCCGTCTTCTCAAACACCATGTAGTGCGAGAAACCAAAGGGAAGCGATCGAGTCTTGTGGGGAAAAGTGCGCAAACCTCTGCAGAGTGTAATAAACTAATCATGGTTAGCCGTGTCCCCGGTTATGGATATCTTGAGTATCTAGTACTTGGATTTTCATGTGAATCTCAACATGTTACTCTAAATTAATTTTGTTGGGTTATGTTTAATGATGATGCTTAATTGGGATTGAGAATGCTGTCAACCATTATCAATGTTTAACAACCACCGTGATAGTTAAATAATTTTATTCCTTTTTAGTAGGGAAAAATTGGCTTTACGCAAAACTGTAACCATAGAGCTTTCCACCAGCCAAATATGCATATAGTATAGTTGTTTCATTCCATTACTCTCTATGTGTTACCTTGCCAGCATATTCCATGTGCTGACCCGTTTTCGGGCTGCAACATTAATGTTGCAGACTTTTCAGACGATGATTAAGGAGTTTTTAGGTCGTGGTTCTATACTCAGTGATGCCATTGGAGTTGATGGACTCGCTTATCTTCCAAGCCTTCCGCTGTTATCGTTATTAGATGGCCTTAAGCCATATTTATTGTAATAAGTTCTCGTTTGAGACACTCGATGTAATAAGTGTGTGATTGCTACTCTGCTATAGATCCTCCGAGTACTGTGTGGTGTCAGCATTACTGATCCAGGGATGACACCGGAGCACAGAGATCAGACTGTTTGAGGTCAGGTCGCTACAGAGATGGTATCAAAGTACACACTGACTATACGACACGACCACTAAACTAAAGACCTAGATCACTATTCACTCTCTTCTCTTCTGACCTCTCATCTTTTCTACTCTTTAGGATGGCGGATGCAAGGAACAAGTTCACACAACCGGATGAAGATACACCCTTTAGACGCCACTTGAAGGAAGTCACTAGATACCTGAATATAGGAGTACCAAGCTTCACGGGAACCTACAACGCCACTTTACCTGAAGAAGAGCGCTAGATGATTCAATTTCAAGTTCCAGGAAGGACGTTCATGCCAGTCACTGAGCCCATAGAGTTTTCTTTTGATGCACCAACTTGGAGTCTAGGAAAGAGCATGGCAGCTCACATCGCCATGGGACGCATTGGAGAAGTCTACTGCAAGGATCTCAAGGATACTATCTACCAGATTTGTGGGCGCCGAGATGAACACTGGGAGATGATCAGCACCAGGAATGATAGATCAATCGCAGCTTTTATCCAGGAGTTAAATCAGCACATTCGACGACAGGAGAACCAGATGTGCGCCGACATGATAGATCTAAAGAAGGCAAAGACTAGAATAAAGGAACTGGAGGAAGAACTCAAGGCTACACGTGAAGATTATGAAGAGGAAATTGAAGTATTGGTGGGGAAGAATGACGACCTGATCAAGAAGACTGGATATTTATGGGAGACCCTACGCCAGTAGATGAAGACGAAGAACCCAAGGAGATTAGCCCGAAAGACTACATCATCATCGATGGCACCGACTCGGAAGCAGGTAGTAGCGATGATGACTATGTTGATGAAGCTGGAGCAGATATCATGGAGTCTGCAACCGTAGAATATTTCTAGTAGACCACCTCATCAGTAGTAGTAGTCCACCATGTAAATATAGTAGTCCGAGCACTTTTGCGATAGATAGATCGATTGTATGCCCTTGTTTGATTGATTGAATTGAATTGTTTGTTTTGCCTCATGTGCATATGGGTAGTGTTTTCTCTTTAGACCCCCTCTATTCTTATATCTCATCTTTTCTAAACCCTCAGATGCCTCCGAGACGTGACCCCGGATTTGCCTTTCCACCGGAGCTCACCCAGTTGATCCAGCAGCAGAACACATTGATGCAATTGCTAGTCCAGAATCAGAATCAGGGGAACAACAACAACAACAACCCACCACCACCACTTGTTGACCACTTAGCCCATTTTCTTAGGCTGAATCTGCCGGTGTTTTCCAGTAGCACCGAGCCGATAGTAGCAGATGATTGGCTCCGCAAGATAGCTAGGGAGTTGACCACAGCAGGATGCACAGATGCGGAGAAGGTGAAGTTTGCCGCACATCAGTTAGAAGGACCCGCAGCATCATGGTGGGAGAATTTCACAGCCACTTTCCCTGTAGACACTGTCACATGGGACCAGTTTCAGCAGGCTTTTCGTACTGCCCATGTTTCAGCAGGAGCTATGGCCATGAAGAAGCGTGAGTTTCGCAACTTGCGCCAAGGAGGAAGGACAGTTGGCCAGTATGTGGAGGAATTTAGTAAGTTAGCATGTTATGCCCCAGATGACGTCGCTACGGATGCAGCTAAGTAGGAAAAGTTTCTGGAAGGACTGAATGATGAGCTGAGCATGCAGTTGATGGTAGCAACCTTCAACAACTACTAGGAGTTGGTAGATCGTGCTCTTATGATTGAAGGGAAGCAGCAGCAAATTGAGAATCACAAGAGGAAGTATGGACAAGGGAAGTACAATTCAGGAGCTCAGCAGAAGCCACATTTTACCCCTAGACCGGGAGGACATTTTCAGCACACCCATGGAGGAGGTAGCTCGCACAATCACAATGGCACCAAGAATGGTAATGGCAACGGAGGAAGCAATGGCCAGAACCGCACCAACCCCTCAACCCCAGCCAAGAAGGACCTAAGCCAAGTCACTTGCTTTAAGTGTCCGAAGACAGGACATTATGCCAATGAATGTCCTGAATTACAAAATGGAAATAGCAATGGAAGTTCTGGGAAGAAGCCGAACCCTTTCAACAGGGGACAGGTGAACCACGTTAGCGTGGAGGAGGTTGAAGCTCAGTCCGATGCAGTAATAGGTAAGTTTTTGGTTAAGTCATTTACTGCACTCGTTCTTTTTGATACTGGTGCATCGCATTCATACATCTCAAGGGGATTTGTGGATAAGTATAACCTACCAACCCAAGCCCTTAGGTCACCCATGTTAGTAACCTCGCCCGGAGCAGAGTATATGGCTAGTCTATGGTGTGATCGGTTACCATTAAGGATTGGTAACTATGTTTTTCCCTCAGGCCTAATAGTATTGGAATCTCAAGGATTGGATGTGATATTAGGCATGGATTGGTTATCAAAGTATGAAGGGAATATTGAGTGTGCTAGTAAGTCAATTTTGCTTACCACCCCAGAAGGGAGAAGGATCAAGTATGTATCCCGGCATGTGCCAAAGAGGACTCAAGTAAATTGCCTAACAGGAGTTGTGCAAGAGGAAGTACCAGTGGTAAGGGATTTCCCTGATGTATTTCCAGAGGAGTTGCCAGGCATGCCACCGGATAGAGATATTGAGTTTTTGATTGAGCTATTGCCAGGCACAGGGCCAATATCAAAGAGACCATATAGGATGCCAGCAAAGGATTTGGTGGAAATTAAGAAGCAGATTAAGGAGTTACTGGATAAAGGATATATACGCCCAAGTTCTTCGCCTTGGGGATTGCCAGTACTTCTGGTGGAGAAGAAAGATGGATCGTTAAGGATGGTTGTTGATTATCGAGGGTTGAATGAAGTAACGATCAAGAACAAGTACCCGCTACCAATGATCAACGATCTGTTTGATTGATTGCAAGGAGCTAAGGTATTTTCCAAGATTGATCTGCGATCAGGATACCACCAGTTGAAGATTCGAGAACAGGATATTCCGAAGACAGCTTTTACTACCAGGTATGGGCTGTATGAGTATACCGTTATGTCATTTGGTCTGACTAACGCACCTGCCTATTTTATGAACATGATGAACAAAGTGTTTATGGAGTTCTTGGATAAGTTCGTCGTAGTGTTCATTGATGATATCCTGGTTTATTCGAAAAATGAAGAGGAGCATAAGGAGCATTTGCGTTTGGTACTTGGAAAGCTCAGAGAACATCAACTATATGCCAAGTTCAGCAAATGTGAGTTTTGGTTGAAGGAAGTAGGATTCCTCGGACACGTTATATCTGGAGAAGAAATGGCAGTAGATCCCGCTAAAGTAAAAACCATGACCAAGTGGGAAGTCCCAACAACAATTGGAGAGATCCGGATTTTTCTTGGACTCGCAGGATACTACCGGAGATTTATTGAGAATTTCTCAAAGATTGCGAAGCCTATGACTGAGTTGTTGAAGAAGGATACCAAGTTCATATGGACGGAGGAGTGTGAGGCTAGTTTCCAGGAGTTGAAGAAACGCTTAGTTACCTCACCAGTATTGATTTTGCCAGACCAGACCAAAGATTATGAGGTGTATTGTGATGCTTCATGTCGAGGACTTGGAGCAGTGCTTATGCAGGAAGGGAGAGTTGTTTCATATGCCTCAAGATAACTGAAGCCTCATGAGTTGAATTATGCTACGCATGATTTGGAGTTAGCAGCCGTAGTGCATGCTTTGAAAACATGGAGACATTTTCTCATTGGAAATCATTGTGAGGTGTACACAGATCATAAGAGTTTGAAATACATCTTCACACAGAAGGAGTTAAACCTTAGAAAAAGGAGATGGTTGGAGCTCATCAAGGATTATGATATGAGATTGCATTACCACCCCGGAAAGGCTAATGTAGTAGCTGGCGCATTAAGCCGTAAGAGCCATGTCAATACGTTAATGATGGGAGGAATACCAAGGGAGTTAGCCGAAAATCTTCGTGAACTGTGTTTGGAAATAGTTCCGAGAGGCTATGTAGCAGCATTGGAGATTCAGTCAACTTTGATGGATAAATCAGGGAAGCTCAGAAAACTGACAAAGAGATTGCCGCTATAAAGGAGAAACTGAGCAAAGGAAAAGCTAAAGGATTTCGTGAGGATGAACATGACACCCTATGGTTTGAAGACCGTGTCTACATGCCCAATGACCCGGAGATCGGGAAGTTGATTTTGCAAGAGGCACACGACTCACCGTATTCAATTCACCCAGGAAATACCAAGATGTATCTGGATTTGAGGAATATTTTCTGGTGGACCGGAATGAAGAAGGATATAGCGGAGTATGTAGCAGTTTGTGATGTATGTCAGAGAGTAAAGGCAGAGCATCAGAAGCCAGCAGGATTGTTACAACCATTGCCAATACCCGAATGGAAGTGGGATAAGTTATGCATGGATTTTATCACCGGATTTCCCAGGACTCGTTCAGGCTATGACTCGATTTGGGTTGTAGTTGATCGATTGACGAAAGTAGCTCATTTCATCCCAGTAAAGACCACTTACACCAGTGCTAAGTTGGCAAAGATATACATGACCAGAATAGGATGTCTGCATGGAGTTCCGAGGAGTATCGTATCAGATAGAGGAACCCAGTTTACCTCAAAGTTCTGGAAGCTGTTGCACGAAACTTTGGGTACCAGACTAGAATTCAGTACAGCTTTTCATCCACAGACAGATCGACAGACCAAGAGAGTCAATCAGATTTTGGAGGATATGCTGAGAGCATGTGCGCTAGATTACGGATCTAGTTGGGACGATAATTTGCCATATGCAGAGTTCTCTTACAACAACAGTTATCAAACCAGTTTAAAGATGGCCCCTTTCGAAGCTTTGTACGGAAGGAGATGCAGGACACCGTTGTCATGGGATGAAGTTGGAGACCGCCAGTTGTTTGGACCTGACTTGATCAAGGAGTCTGAACAGAAGGTGAAGTTGATTCGCGATAGGCTCAAGGTAGCTCAGTCCAGACAGAAGAGTTATGCAGATTCTAAACGGAAGGAGACTGTTTACGAAGTCAGAGATAGAGCTTATCTTCGAGTATCTCCACTTTGAGGAACAAAGCGTTTTGGAGTTAAAGGGAAGTTAGCACCACGATTTGTAGGACCCTATCGAGTTTTGGAGCGTATGGGAGAAGTGGCCTACAAGTTGGAATTGCCCGAAGGATTGTCAAGAGTACATGATGTGTTCCACGTTTCTCAGTTAAAGAAGTGTCATGCGGAGATGGCTGACATACCGTTGAGAGACACAGTGCCTTTGGAAACTATTCAGTTAGATAACGATTTGACCTACAAGGAGAAACCAATCAAGATTCTCGAGTTTGCCAGACGAGTTACTCGCAGCAAGGTTATCAAGTTTTGCAAAGTTCAGTGGAGCCACCACTCAGAGGATGAAGCCACCTAGGAGCGAGAGGAAGATTTGCTCAAAGACCACCCTCACCTATTTTCTAGCCAACCCGAATCTCGAGGGCGAGATTCATCTTAAGGGGGGTAGGTTTGTAACATCCCAAATTTTCAATTTGGAATGTTATACACTAGATCATCATGCATATCATATTTTATTTTGCATTTTGGTAGATCCTAGAAATTCTACGCAACTCAATGACCCACGGAGAGAGTTGGGGATTTCGTTATTTTCATATTTGAGTTTTCTCAAATTTTGAGAATAGGATCATTTGATTTTATTTATTTTATCATCAATTATTTCTATTACAAAAATATGAGAGAGGGAATAAAATGACTTTCCCAAAATAAAGAAATATTGAGGATTTAATAAAAAAATCAAATAAGATTTTATTTCAGAGTTTTTCGGTGTTTTATTTGAATTTAGGAAAAAAAGGGTGTTTTTCAAAATTGCATTTAGGTCCCAAATAAGTGTTCACCTTGTGCGGCTTGATTTTAGAAGCCCGTGAAAATTTATTTCGGAATTTTTAGAGTCCGTTTAGTATTTCTTTTTATTTTTCTTCCGAGCGGAATAATTAAAAAAACGAACCGACTTCGGGCCGTACCCGAGCGGGACACCGCCCGGGGGCAGCCTTTAAATAGCGCCGCCCCGAGCCGCCCCAGCCCATCAGCCCCGCCTCGATCCGCGCACGCCGCCGAAGTCGCCGCCGCCGCCGACGATCCCGCCGCCCGAGGTTCGGCGCGCCTCGTTTTCCGTGCCGAAAAAAAAGAGAAAAAGAGAGAGAAAAAAAATATCGGCGTTCGTCGTTTTTTCTTTTTCTCGGATTAAATCCACGATTTTTCTGATCGCGATTCCTGATCCGATTTTCGTTTTAGTTTAACTTTTCGCTCGTTTATCGGAATCAGGCGATTCAAGCGCCTAGGGATTCGTCTCGAAATCCTCTATCCGTTTAACCAACTTAAACAAGTTGTTGTTACTGTAAAATTTGCCCTAGATCCAGATTACTATAACGAAGTTGTTTTCTTTCGCCGTTTGTCTTTTGTTGCTTCGTTCGATTTGATTCCTTTTGCCAACCGAAGTTCTTAAGTTGAACCTTCTGGTTAGATCTCTTATTTGAGTTTTACGTGTGCATTAGATGAGTACTTATTGTATGCTTGTTTGTTTGTCTGCGATAGAATACCCGGAGTGCGCCGCCTGTTACTTCGAATCGTTAGGTTTCGCGGATCATCAGCAAGGCAAGTAACACTTTGATCATACCTTTTCTACTACCAAGTTTTATTGAAATAGATCAATCCTCACACATTGCATGATTCGGATCTAATTAAATTGTGGGATGGGATGTAGTTGAGGTAGTACCTATTACCTGTTTATTATCAAACCTTTGGGAGTTACTTCTATGTTTGCTTATTATGCCATGCTATGCTAGTAGACGTGGATTGGGTGAGTGAAATCCATGACAGATGTGAGATTGTTAATTAATGGTTTATCTAAGGTGGCAACTTAAACACACATCTGGGTGGATTGAGGCACCTGGGTATTCCAGGACTTGCCTGTTTTCTTTTGGACCGCCACCCAGGCTCAAAGGGATCATGAGACTATTCATACTAGAAACTTCCGTGTGCAACCACAAGCTATTATGGGCTCTAGCATAGTTGACTAAGTCGTGCGAACTCTTACAGTGGTAGACTAGCAAATGTAGTGGATGTAGGTGGTACGGTCTACCCGATCGTAAGGTGCTAGCGCTTCTGAAAGACTATGTCTCGGTCAATCGTCTTCTCAAACACCATGTAGTGCGAGAAACCAAAGGGAGGCGATCGAGTCTTGTGGGGAAAAGTGCGCAAACCTCTGCAGAGTGTAATAAACTAATCATGGTTAGCCGTGTCCTCGGTTATGGACATCTTGAGTACCTAGTACTTGGATTTTCATGTGAATCTCAACATGTTACTCTAAATAAATTTTGTTGGGTTATGTTTAATGATGATGCTTAATTGGGATTGAGAATGTTGTCAACCATTCTCAATGTTTAACAACCACCATGATAGTTAAATAATTTTATTCCTTTGTAGTAGGTAAAAATTGGCTTTACGCAAAACTGTAACCATAGAGCTTTCCAGCAGCCAAATATGCATATAGTACAGCTGTTTCATTCCATTACTCTCTATGTGTTACCTTGCCAGCATATTCCATGTGCTGACCCATTTTTGGGCTGCAACGTTAATGTTGCAGACTTTTCAGACGACGATTAAGGAGTTTTTAGGTCGTGGTTCTATACTCAGTGATGCCGTTGGAGTTGATGGACTCACTTATCTTCCAAGCCTTCCGCTGTTATCGTTATTAGATGGCCTTAAGCCATATTTATTGTAATAAGTTCTCGTTTGAGACACTCGATGTAATAAGTGTGTGATTGCTACTCTGCTATAAATCCTCCGAGTACTGTGTGGTGTCAGCATTACTGATCCAAGGATGACACCGGAGCACAGAGATCAGACTGTTTGAGGTCTGGTCGCTACAGTGGTTCATCCGATGAGATCATCGTGGAACATGTGGGATCCAACATGGGTATCCAGATCCCGCTGTTGGTTATTGGCCGGAGATTTGTCTCGGTTGTGTCTGCATGGTTCCCGAACCCGTAGGGTCTACACACTTAAGGTTCGATGACGCTAGGGTTATTAGGAAGACTTGTATGTGATTACCGAATGTTGTTCGGAGTCCCGGATGAGATCCCAGACGTCACGAGGAGTTCCGGAATGGTCCGGAGGTGAAGATTTATATGTGGGAAGATGTCATACTGTCACCGGAAAAGTTCAGGGGCATATCGGTATTGTACCGGGGCCACCGAAGGGATTCCGGGGGTCCACCGGGAGGGGCCACCTCTCTCGGAGGGCCCCATGGACCGTAGAGGAAAGGAAACCAGCCCGTGGAGGGCTGGGCGCATTCCCCCCTTGGGCCCATGCGCCTAGGGTTGGGGGGGAACCCTAGAGGGGGCGCCCCCCTTGCTTGGGAGGCAAGCCCCTCCCCTTGGCCGCCGCCCCCCTCTAGATCTCATCTAGAGGGGGCCGGCCCCCTTCCCCTTCCCCTATAAATAGAGGGGAAAGGGGAGGGCTGCACACCACATCAAAGGCGCAGCCCCTCCCCTCCCCAACACCTCTCCTCCTCCTTTAAGAGCTTGGCGAAGCCCTGCCGGAGTACTGCCGCTCCACCAACACCACGCCGTCGTGCTACTGTTGGAGCTCTCTTCCTCAACCTCTCCCTCCTCCTTGATGGATCAAGGTGTGGGAGACGTCTCTGTTTCGTACGTGTGTTGAATGCGGAGGTGCCGTCCGTTCGGCGCTAGGATCATCGGTGATTTGGATCACGACGAGTACGACTCCACCAACCCTGTTCTCTTGAACGCTTCCGCTCGTGATCTACAAGGGTATGTAGATGCACTCCTCTTCCTGTCGTTGCTAGATGACTCCATAGATTGATCTTGGTGATGCGTGGAAAATTTTAAATTTCTGCTACGATCCCCAATAGTGGCATCATGATCTAGGTCTATGCGTAGATTCTATGCACGAGTAGAACACAAAGCAGTTGTGGGCGTTGATTTGTTCAATTTGCTTACCGTTGCTAGTCTTATCTTGATCTGGCGGCATTGTGGGATGAAGCGTCCTGGACCAACCTTACACGTACGCTTACGTGAGACTGGTTCCACCGACTGACATGCACTTGATGCATAAGGTGGCTGGCGGGTGTCTGTCTCTCCCACTTTAGTCGGATCAGATTCGATGAAAAGGGTCCTTATGAAGGGTAAATAGCAATTGGCATATCACTGTTGTGGTTTTGCGTAGGTAAGAAACGTTCTTGCTAGAAACCCATAGCAGCCACGTAAAACATGCAACAACAATTAGAGGACGTCTAACTTGTTTTTGCAGGGTTTGCTATGTGATGTGATATGGCCAAAATGATGTGATGAATGATATATGTGATGTATGAGATTGATCATGTTCTTGTAATAGGAATCACGACTTGCATGTCGATGAGTATGACAACCGGCAGGAGCCATATGAGTTGTCTTAGTTTATTTATGACCTACGTGTCAATGAAAACGCCATGTAATTACTTTACTTTATTGCTAACCGTTAGCCATAGTAGTAGAAGTAATAGTTGGCGAGGCAACTTCATGAAGACACAATGATGAAGATCATGATGATGGAGATCATGGTGTCATGCCGGTGACGATGGTGTTCATGCCGCGCCTCGAAGATGGAGATCAAAGGCGCAAGATGATATTGGCCATATCATGTCGCTTTATGATTTGCATGTGATGTTTGTCATGTTTTTACATCTTATTTGGTTAGAACGACGGTAGCATAAATAAGATGATCCCTCATTAAAATATCAAGAATTGTGTTCCCCCCTAACTATGCACTGTTGCTAAGGTCTGTTGTTCCAAAGCACCACATGATGATCGGGTGTGATAGGTTCTGACGTTCGCATACAACGGATGTAAGCCAGATTTACACACGCAATACACTTAGGTTAACTTGACGAGCCTAGCATGTACAGACATGGCCTCGGAACACGGAAGACCGAAAGGTCGAACATGAGTCGTACAGTGCATACGATCAACATGAATATGTTCACCGATGATGACTAGTCCGTATCACGTGATGATCGGACACGGCCTAGTTGACTCGGATCATGTATCACTTAGATGACTAGAGGGATGTCTATCTAAGTGGGAGTTCATTGAATAATTTGATTAGATGAACTTAATTATCATGAACATAGTCAAAAGGTCTTTGCAAATTATGTCATAGCTCACGCTTTGGTTCTATTGTTTTAGATATGTTCCTAGAGAAAATTTAGTTGAGAGTTGACAGTAGCAATTATGCGGACTGGGTCCGTGAACTGAGGATTGTCCTCATTGCTGCACAGAAGGGTCATGTCCGTAATGCCCCGCTCAGTGTGTTGAACCTCGAGCGTCATCTGCAGATGTTGGGAAACATTTGACATACACGTTTTGATGACTACGTGATAGTTTGGTGCATAATACTAACAGTTTAGAATTGTGGCACCAAAGACGTTTTTGAAACGTCATAGAACATATGAGATGTTCCAAAGACTAAAATTGGAATTTCAGACTAGTGCCCACGTCAAGAGGTATGAGACCTCTGACAAGTTTCTTAAGCCTGCAAACTAAGGGAGAAAAGCTCAATTATTGAGCATGTGCTCAGATTGTCTGAGTACTACAATCGCTTGAATCGAGTGGGAGTTAATCTTCCAGATGAGATAGTGATGGTTCTCCATAGTCACTGCCACCAAGCTATTAGAGCTTCGTGATGAACTATAACATATCAGGGATAGACATGATGATCCTTGAGCAACTCGCGATGTTTGACACCGCGAAAGTAGAAATCAAGTAGGAGCATCAATTGTTGATGGTTAAACCGCTAGTTTCAAGAAGGGCAAGGGAAAGAAGGGATACTTCATGAAACGGCAAATCAGTTGCTGCTCTAATGAAGAAACCCAAGGTTGAACCCAAACCCGAGACTAAGTGCTTCTATAATGAGGGGAACGGTCACTGAAGCAGAACTACCCTAGATACTTGGTAGATGAGAAGGCTGGCAAGGTCGACAGAAGTATTTTGGATATACGTTATATTAATGTGTACTTTACTAGTACTCCTAGTAGCACCAGGGTAATAAATACCGGTTCGGTTGCTAAGTGTTAGTAACTCGAAATAAAAGGCTATGAAGACTAGCTAAAGGTGAGATGACGATATGTTGGAAGTGTTTCCAAGGTTGATGTGATCAAACATCACACACTCCCTCTACCATTGGGATTGGTGTTAAACCGAAATAATTGTTATTTGGTGTTTGCATTGAGCGTAGACATGATTGGATTATGTTTATTGCCATACGGTTATTCATTTAAGGAGAATAATGGTTACTCTGTTTATTTGAATAATACCTTCAATGGTCTTGCACCTAAAATGAATGGTTTATTGAATCTCGATCGTAGTGATACACATGTTCATGCCAAAAGATATAAGATAATAATGATAGTACCACATACTTGTGGCACTGCCATTTGAGTCATGTTGGTATAAAACGCATGAAGAAGCTCCATGTTGATGGATCTTTGGACTCACTCATTTTTTTAAAGATTGAGACATGCGAACCATGTCTATTGGTAGATATGCATGAAGAAACTCCATACAGATGGATCGTTTGGACTCACTTGATTTTGAATCACTTGAGACATGCAAATCATACCACATGGGCAAGATGATTAAAAGGCCTCGTTTTTAGTAAGATGGAACAAGAAAGCAACTTGTTGGAAGTAATACATTTGATGTGTGCAGTCCAATGAGTGTTGAGGTACGCAGTGGATATCGTTATGTTCTTACTTCACAGATAATTTGAGTAGATGTTGGGTATATTTACTTAATGAAGCACAAGTCTGAATTATTGAAAGGTTCAAGTAATTTCAGAGTGAAGTTGAAGATCGTCGTGACAAGAGGATAAAATGTCTATGATATGATCATAGAGATGAATATCTGAGTTACGAGTTTGGCACACAATTAAGACATTGTGGAAATTGTTTCACAACTAATACCGCCTGGACCACCATAGTGTGATAGTGTGTCCGAACATCATAACTGCACCCTATTGGATATGGTGCATACCATGATGTCTCTTATCGAATTACCACTATCGTTTATGGGTTAGGCATTAGAGACAACCGCATTCACTTTAAATAGGGCACCACACAATTCCGTTGAGACGACACCATATGAACTATGGTTTAGAGAAACCTAAGCTGTCGTTTCTTAAAAGTTTGGGGCTGCGACGCTTATGTGAAAAAGTTTCAGGCTGATAAGCTCGAACCCAAAGCGGATAAATGCATCTTCATAGAATACCCAAAAATAGTTGGGTATACCTCCTATTTCAGATCCGGAAGCAAAAGTGATTGTTTCTAGAAATGGGTCCTTTCTCAAGGAAAAGTTTTTCTCGAAAGAATTGAGTGGGGGGATGGTGGAGACTTGATGAGGTTATTGAACCGTCACTTCAACTACTGTGTAGTAGGGCACAGGAAGTTGTTCCTGTGGCACCTACACAAATTGAAGTGGAAGCTTATGATAGTGATCATGAAACTTCGGATCAAGTCACTACCAAACCTCATAGGTCGACAAGGATGCGTACTACTTCAGAGAGGTACGTAATCATGTCTTGGAAGTCATGTTGCTAGACAACAATGAACCTACAAGCTATGGAGAAGCGATGGTGGGCCCGGATTCTGACGAATGGCTCGAGGCCATAAAATCTTTGAGAGGATCCATGTATAAAAAACAAAGTATAGACTTTGAAAGAACTACTTGATGGTCGTAAGGCTGTTGGGTGCAGATGGATTTTAAAGGAAGACGGACAATGATGGTAAGTGTCACCATTAAGAAAGCTCGACTTGTCGTTAAGATGTTTCCCGACAAGTTCAAGGAGTTGACTACGATGAGACTTTCTCACTCGTAGCGATGCTAATAGTCTATTGGAATTATGTTAGCAGTTACTGCATTATTTATGAAATCTTACATATAGGATGTCAAAACATTGTTTCCTCGACGATTTTCTTGAGGAAAGGTTGTATGTGATACAACCAGAAGGTTTTGTCAATCCTGAAAGATGCTAACAAGTATGCAAAGCTCCAGCAATCCTTCTAAGGACTGGAGTAAGCATCTCGGAATTGGAATGTACGCTTTGATGAGGTGATCAAAGATTTTGGGTTTATTCAAAGTTTATGAGAAACTTGTATTTCCAAATAAGTGAGTGGGAGCACTATAGAATCTTTGATGAGTATATGTTGTTAACATATTGTTGATCAGAAATGATGTAGAATTTCTGGAAAGCATGCAGGGTTATTTGAAAAGTGTTTTTCAATGGAAAACCTGGATTAAGCTACTTGAACATTGAGCATCAAGATCTATAAGGATAGATCAAAAACGGTTAATAGTACTTTCAATGAATACATATCGTGACAAGATTTTGAAGGAGTTCAAAATAGATCAGCAAAGAAGGAGTTCTTGGATGTGTTACAAGGTGTGAGTATTGAGTAAGACTCAAGACCTGACCACGGCAGAAGAGAGAGAAAGGACGAAGGTCGTCCCCTATGCTTTAGACGTAGGCTCTACAGTATGCTATGTTGTGTACCGCACCTGAAGTGTGCCTTGGCATGAGTCAGTCAAGGGGTACAAAAGTGATCCAAGAATGAATCACATGACAGCGGTCGAACTTATCCTTAGTAACTAGTGGACTAAGGAATTTTCTCGATTATGGAGGTGGTAAAAGAGTTTGTCATAAAGGGTTACGTCGATGCAAACTTTGACACTAATCCGGATGACTCTGAGTAGTAAACCGGATTCGTATGGTAGAGCAGTTTTTTGGAATAGCTCAAAGTAGCACGTGGTAGCTGCATCTACAAGATGACATAGAGATTTGCAAAGCACACATGGATCTGAAAGGTTCAGACCCATTAACTAATAAACCTCTCTCACAAGCAAGATATGAACAAACCCCATGGGTGTTGGATTCATTACAATCACATAGTGATGTGAACTAGATTATTGACTCTAGTGCAAGTGGGAGACTGTTAGAAATATGCCCTAGAGGCAATAATAAAATGGTTATTATTATATTTCCTTGTTCACGATAATTGTCTATTGTTCATGCTATAATTGTGTTATCCGGAAATCGTAATACATGTGTGAATACATAGACCACAACATGTCCCTAGTGAGCCTCCAGTTGACTAGCTCGTTGATCAATAGATGGTTACGGTTTCCGGACCATGGACATTGGATGTCATTGATAACGGGATCACATCATTAGGAGAATGATGTGATGGACAAGACCCAATCCTAAGCATAGCGCAAGATCGTGTAGTTCGTCTGCTAAAGCTTTCCTAATGTCAAGTATCTTTTCCTTAGACCATGAGATTGTGCAACTCCCGGATACTGTAGGAATACTTTGGGTGTGCCAAATGTCACAACCTAACTAGGTGACTATAAAGGTGCACTACGGGTATCTCCGAAAGTGTTTGTTGGGTTGGCACGAATCGAGACTGGGATTTGTCACTCCGTTTGACGGAGAGGTATCTCTGGGCCCCCTCGGTAAGACATCATCGTAATGAGCTCAATGTGACTAAGGGTTGGTCACGGGATGATGTGTTACGGAACGAGCAAAGTGACTTGCCGGTAACGAGATTGAATGAGGTATTGGCATACCGACGATTGAATCTCGGGCAAGTATCATACCGATTGACAAAGGGAAATGTATACGGGATTGCTTGAATCCTCGACATTGTGGTTCATCTGATGAGATCATCATGGAACATGTGGGAGCCAACATGGGTATCCAGATCCCGCTGTTGGTTATTGGCCGGAGATTTGTCTTGGTCATGTCTGCATGGTTCCCGAACCCGTAGGGTCTACACACTTAAGGTTCGATGACGCTAGGGTTATTAGGAAGACTTGTATGTGATTACCGAAAGTTGTTCGGAATCCCGGATGAGATCCTGGATGTCACGAGGAGTTCCGTAATGGTCCGGAGGTGAAGATTTATATGTGGGAAGATGTCATACGGTCACCGGAAAAGTCCGGGGGCATATCGGTATTGTACCGGGGCCACCGGAGGGATTCCGAGGGTCCGCCGGGAGGGGCCAGCTCTCGCGGAGGGCCTCATGGGCTGTATAGGAAAGGGAACCAGCCCTTGGAGGGCTGGGCGCATTCCCCCCTTGGGCCCATGCGCCTAGGGTTGGGGGAACCCTAGAGGGGGCGCCCCCCTTGCTTGGGGGGCAAGCCCCTCCCCTTGGCCGCCGCCCCCCCTCTAGATCTCATCTAGAGGGGGCCTGCCCCCTTCCCCCTTCCCCTATAAATAGAGGGGCAAGGGGAGGGCTGCACACCACATCAAAGGCGCAGCCCCTCCCCTCCCCAACACCTCTCCTCCTCCGTTAAGATCTTGGCGAAGCCCTGCCGGAGTACTACTGCCGCTCCACCACCACCACGACGTGATGCTACTGTTGGAGCTCTCTTCCTCAACTTCTCCCTCCTCCTTGCTGGATCAAGGCGCGGGAGACGTCTCCATTCCGTACGTGTGTTGAACGCGGAGGTGTCGTTCGTTCGGCGCTAGGATCATCGGTAATTTGGATCACGACAAGTACGACTCCATCAACCCCGTTCTCTTGAATGCTTCCGCTCGCGATCTACAAGAGTATGTAGATGCACTCCTCTCCCTCTCGTTGCTAGAAGACTCCATAGATTGATCTTGGTGATGCGTACAAAATTTTAAATTTCTGCTACGATCCCCAACAGGGCACACAAGAGACTTTTTATTATTTGGTTGCAGGGTTGTCTGAGAGAGACCATTTTCATCCCACGCCTCCCACGGATTGATAAACCTTAAGTCATCCACTTGAGGGAAATTTGCTACTGTCCTACAAAACTCTGCGCTTGGAGGCCCAACACGAGTCTACAAGAACAAGTTGTGTAGTAGAGATCAAGCTCTTTTCTGCGCTTGGAGCATCATTTTATTTTGTTAGGATTTGCTTGCTATTATTTATAATCATATTTTGCATATTTCTTTTCAATAAAAATGCCAAAGATAGCCTTTACCATGCTTATTTTGCAAGTCAATTTGTTGCTGTTTCAAAACAGTAAGTTTACCGCTGTTGCAAAAATTCCCTAGAAAATTCAGAATGTGATAAAATGCTAAAACTTTTTGAACAATAAGCTCTGGTAAATTTTCTACTGTGTATTCAATTTTAATAATTTTTGGAGTTAAAGAAGTATTGATACTCTTGCATACTTTACAGACTATACTGTTTTGGCAGATTGCTGTTATGTTTGCATATGTTTGCTTGTTTAATGATTCTACTTGAGGATAGGAGTGTTGGGGATCGTAGCACAAATTTAAAATTTTATACGCATCACCAAGATCAATCTATGGAGTCATCTAGCAACGATAGGGAGAGGAGTGCATCTACATACCCTTGTAGATCGCAAGCGGAAGCGTTCAAGAGAATGGGGTTGATGGAGTCGTACTCGTCGTGATCCAAATCACCGATGACCGAGCGCCGAACGGACGGCACCTCCGCGTTCAACACACGTACGGTTGGGAGAGACGTCTCCTCCTTCTTGATCCAACAAGGGAAGGAGAGGTTGATGGAGATCCAGCAGCACGACGGCGTGGTGGTGGAAGTAGCGGGATCCCGGCAGGGCTTCGCCAAGCGCAAGCGGTGAGGAAGAGGTGTCACAGGAGGGAGGGAGGCGCCAGGGACTTGGGTGCGGCTGCCCTCCCTCCCCTCCACTATATATAGGGGGCCTGGGGGGCGCCGACCCCTAGAGATCCCATCTAATGGGGGGGCGGCAGCCTAGGGGGTGGCTTGGCCCCCAAGCCAGGTGGAGGCGCCCCCACCCCCTTAGGGTTTCCAACCCTAGGCGCAAGGGAGGCCCAAGGGGGGGCACCAGCCCACCAGGGGCTGGTTCCCTTCCCACTTCAGCCCATGGGGCCCTCCGGGATAGGTGGCCCCACTCGGTGGACCCCCGGAACCCTTCCGGTGGTCCCGGTACAATACCGGTGACCCCCGAAACTTTCCCGATGGCCGAAACTGGACTTCCTATATACAAATCTTTACCTCCGGACCATTTTGGAACTCCTCGCGACGTCCGGGATCTCATCCGGGACTCCAACAACTTTCGGGTTACCGCATACTAATATCTGTACAACCCTAGCGTCATCGAACCTTAAGTGTGTAGACCCTACGGGTTCGGGAACCATGCAGGCATGACCGAGACAACTCTCCGGCCAATAATCAACAACGAGATCTGGATACCCATGTTGGCTCCCACATGTTCCACGATGATCTCACTGGATGAACCACGATGTCGAGGACTCAATCAATCCCGTATTCAATTCCCTTTGTCAATCGGTATGTTACTTGCCCGAGATTCGATCGTCGGTATCCCAATACCTCGTTCAATCTCGTTACCGGCAAGTCACTTTACTCGTTCCGTAACACATCATCCCGTGACTAACCCTTAGTCACATTGATCTCATTACGATGATGTCTTACCGAGTGGGCCCAGAGATACCTCTCTGTCATACGGAGTGACAAATCCCAGTCTCGATTCGTGCCAACCCAACAGACACTTTCGGAGATACCCGTAGTGCACCTTTATAGTCACCCAGTTATGTTGTGACGTTTGGCACACCCAGAGTATTCCTACAGTATCCGGGAGTTGCACAATCTCATGGTCTAAGGAAAGGATACTTGACATTAGAAAAGCTCCAGCAGACGAACTACACGATCTTGTGCTATGCTTAGGATTGGGTCTTGTCCATCACATCATTCTCCTAATGATGTGATCCCGTTATCAATGACATCTAATGTCCATAGTTAGGAAACCATGACTATCTGTTGATCAACGAGCTAGTCAAATAGAGGCTCACTAGGGACATGTTGTGGTCTATGTATTCACACATGTATTACGATTTCCGGATAACACAATTATAGCATGAACAATAGACAATTATCATGAACAAGGAAATATAATAATAACCATTTTATTATTGCCTCTAAGGCATATTTCCAACAGTCTCCCACTTGCACTAGAGTCCATAATCTAGTTACATTGTGATGAATCAAACACCCATAGAATTCTGGTGTTGATCATGTTTTGCTCGAGGAAGAGGTTTAGTCAACGGGTCTGCGACATTCAGGTCCGTATGCACTTTACAAATATCTATGTCTCCATTTTGAACATTTTCACGAATGGAGTTGAAGCGACGCTTGATATGCCTGGTCTTCCTGTGAAACCTGAGCTCCTTGGCAAGGGCAATAGCTCCAGCGTTGTCACAGAAGAGAGTCATCGGGCCCGACGCATTGGGAATAACTCCTAGGTCGGTAATGAACTCCTTCACCTAGATTGCTTCTTGTGCTGCCTCCAAGGCTGCCATGTACTCCGCTTCACATGTAGATCCTGCCACGACGCTTTGCTTGCAACTGCATCAGCTGACTGCCCCACCATTCAAAATATACACGTATCCGGTTTGTGACTTATAGTCATCCAGATCTGTGTCGAAGCTAGCATCGACGTAACCCTTTATGACGAGCTCTTCGTCACCTCCATAGACGAGAAACATATCCTTAGTCCTTTTCAGGTACTTCAGGATATTCTTGACCGCTGTCCAGTGTTCCATGCCGGGATTACTTTGGTACCTTCCTATCAAACTTACGGCAAGGTTTACATCTAGTCTGGTACACAGCATGGCATACATGATAGACCCTATGGCCGAGGCATAGGGGACGACACTCATATTTTCTCTATCTTCTGCCATGGTCTGGCATTGAGCCGTGCTCAATCTCATACCTTGCAATACAGGCAAGAACCCCTTCTTGGACTGATCCATATTGAACTTCTTCAATACCTTGTCAAGGTACGTACTTTGTGAAAGACCAATGAGGCGTCTCGATCTATCTCTATAGATCTTGATGCCTAATATATAAGCAGCTTCTCCAAGGTCCTTCATTGAAAAACACTTGTTCAAGTAGGCCTTTATGCCTTCCAAGAATTCTATATCATTTCCCATCAATAGTATGTCATCCACATATAATATGAGAAATGCTACAGAGCTCCCACTCACTTTCTTGTAAACACAGGCTTCTCCATAAGTCTGCGTAAACCCAAACGCTTTGATCATCTCATCAAATCGAATGTTCCAACTCTGAGATGCTTGCACCAGCCCATAGATTGAGCGTTGGAGCTTGCACACCTTGTCAGCATTCTTAGGATCGACAAAACCTTCCGGCTGGATCATATACAACTCTTCCTTAAGGAAACCATTAAGGAATGCCGTTTTAACGTCCATTTTCCATATCTCATAATCATAGAATGCGGCAATTGCTAACATGATTTGGATGGACTTCAGCTTCGCCACGGGTGAGAAAGTCTCATCGTGGTTAACCCCTTGAACTTGTCGATAACCCTTAGCGGCAAGCCGAGCCTTATAGATGGTCACATTACCATCCACGTCAGTCTTCTTCTTAAAGATCCATTTATTTTCTATGGCTCGCCGATCAACGAGCAAGTCATCAAAGTCCATACTTCATTTTCATACATGGATCCTATCTCGGATTTCATGGCTTCCAGCCATTTGTCGGAATCTGGGCCCGCTATCGCTTCTTCATAGTTCGAAGGTTCACCATTGTCTAACAACATGATTTCCAGGACAGGGTTGCTGTACCACTCTGGTGCGGAACATGTCCTTGTGGACCTACGAAGTTCAGTAGCAACTTGATCTGAAGTTTCATGATCATCATCATTAACTTCCTCTCTAGTCGGTGCAGGCACCTCAGAAACATTTTCTTGAGCTGCGCCACTCTCCGGTTCAAGAGGCAACACTTCATCAAGTTCTACTTTCCTCCCACTTACTTCTTTCGAGAGAAACTATTCCTCTAGAAATGATCCATTCTTGGCAACAAAGATCTTGCCTTCAGATCTGAGGTAGAAGGTATACCCAATAGTTTCTTTAGGGTATCCTATGAAGACGCATTTTTTCGATTTGGGTTCGAGCTTTTCAGGTTGAAGTTTCTTGACATAAGCATCGCATCCCCAAACTTTCAGAAACGACAGCTTAGGTTTCTTGCCAAACCACAATTCATACGGTGTCGTCTCAACGGATTTCGACGGAGCCCTATTTAAAGTGAATGCGGCAGTCTCTATAGCATAACCCCAAAATGATAGGGTAGATCGGTAAGAGACATCATAGATCGTACCATATCCAATAGGGTGCGATTACGACATTCGGACACACCATTACACTGTGGTGTTCCAGGCGGCGTGAGTTGTGAAACTATTCCATGTTTCCTTAAGTGCGTGCCAAATTCATGACTCAAATATTCTCCCCCACGATCTGATCGTAAGAACTTGATTTTCCTGTCATGTTGATTCTCAACCTCACTCTGAAATTCCTTGAACTTTTCAAAGATCTCAGACTTGTGTTTCATTAAGTAGACATAACCATATCTACTTAAGTCATCAATGAGGGTGAGGACATAACGATAGCCATCGCGAGCCTCAATGCTCATTGGATCGCACACATCAGTATGTATGATTTCCAACAAGTTGGTTGCTCGCTCCATTGTTCCGGAGAATGGAGTCTTGGTCATTTTTCCCATGAGGCATGGTTCGCACGTGTCAAATGATTCATAATCAAGAGACTCCAAAAGTCCATCTGCATGGAGTTTCTTCATGCGTTTGACACCAATGTGACCAAGGCGGCAGTGCCACAAGTATGTGGGACTATCATTATCAACCTTACATCTTTTGACATTCACACTATGAATATGTGTAACATCACGTTCGAGATTAAATAAGAATAAACCATTGACCAGCGAGGCATGACCATAAAACATGTCTCTCATATAAATAGAACAACCATTATTCTCAGATTTAAATGAGTAGCCATCTCGCATTAAACGAGATCCAGATACAATGTTCATGCTCAAAGCTGGTACTAAATAACAATTATTGAGGTTTAAAACTAATCACGTAGGTAAATGTACAGGTAGCGTGCCGACGGCGACCACATCGACCTTGGAACCATTCCCGACGCGCATCGTCACCTCGTCCTTCGCCAGTCTCCGTTTATTCCGCAGTTCCTGTTTTGAGTTACAAATATGAGCAACTGCACCGGTATCAAATACCCAGGAGCTACTACGAGCGCTGGTTAGGTACACATCAATAACATGTATATCACATATACCTTTGGTATTGCCGGCCTTCTTATCCGCTAAGTACTTGGGGCAGTTCCGCTTCCAGTGACCGTTTCCCTTGCAATAAAAGCACTCAGTCTCAGGATTGGGTCCATTCTTTGGCTTCTTCTCGGCAGCTTGCTTACCGGGCGCGGAAACTCCCTTGCCGTCCCTCTTGAAGTTCTTTTCACCCTTGCCTTTCTTGAACTTAGTGGTTTTATTCACCATCAACACTTGATGTTCCTTTTTGATTTCCACCTCCGCTGATTTCAGCATTGAATATACCTCGGGAATGGTCTTTTCCATCCCCTGCATATTGAAGTTCATCACAAACCTCTTGTAGCTAGGTGGGAGCGACTGAAGGATTCTGTCAACGACCGCATCATCCGGGAGATTAACTCCCAGCTGAGACAAGCGATTGTGCAACCCAGACATTTTGAGTATGTGCTCGCTGACAGAAGTGTTCTCCTCCATCTTACAACTGTAGAACTTGTCAGAGACTTCATATCTCTCGACCCGGGCATGAGCTTGGAAAACCATTTTCAGCTCTTGGAACATCTCATATGCTCCATGTTGCTCAAAATGCTTTTGGAGCCCCGGTTCTAAGCTGTAAAGCATGCCGCACTGAACCAGGGAGTAATCATCACTACACGTCTGCCAAGCGTTCATAACATCTTGTTCTGCAGGGAAAACAGGTGCTTCACCTAGCGGTGCATCAAGGACATATGCTTTCCTGGCAGCTATGAGGATAATCCTCAGGTTACGGACCCAGTCCGTGTAGTTGCTGCCATCGTCTTTCAGCTTGGTTTTCTCTAGGAACGCGTTGAAGTTGAGGGCAACATTAGCGTGGGCCATTTGATCTACAAGACATATTGCAAAGATTTTTAGACTATTTTCATGATAATTAAGTTCATCTAATCAAATTATTAAATGAACTCCCAGTCAGATAGACATCCCTCTAGTCATCTAAGTGATACATGAACCGAGTCAACTAGGCCGTGTCCGATCATCACGTAAGACGGACTAGTCATCATCGGTGAACATTTTCATGTTGATCGTATCTTCTATACGACTCATGTTCGACCTTTCGGTCTTCCGTGTTCCGAGGCCATGTCTGTACATGCTAGGCTCGTCAAGTCAACCTAAGTGTATTGCGTGTGTAAATCTGGCTTACACCCGTTGTATGCGAACGTTAGAACCTATCACAACCGATCATCACGTGGTGCTTCGGAACAACAGACCTTAGCAATGGTGCATAGTTAGGGGGAACACTTTCTTGAAATTATTGCGAGGGATCATCTTATTTATGCTACCGTCATTCTAAGCAAATAAGATGTAAAACATGATAAACATCACATGCAACCAAATAGTGACATGATATGGCCAATATCATTTTGCTCCTTTTTGATCTCCATCTTCGGGGCGCCATGATCATCATCGTCACCGGCATGACACCATGACCTCCATCATCATGATCTCCATCATCGTGTCTTCATGAAGTTGTCTCGCCAACTATTACTTCTACTACTATGGCTAACGGTTAGCGATAAAGTAAAGTAATTACATGACGTTTATGTTGACACGCAGGTCATGAATAAATTAAGACAACTCCTATGGCTCCTGCCGGTTGTCATACTCATCGACATGCAAGTCGTGATTCCTATTACAAGAACATGATCAATCTCATACATCACATATATCATTCATCACATCCTTTTGGCCATATCACATCACACGGCATATGCTGCAAAAACAAGTTAGACGTCCTCTAATTGTTGTTGCAAGTTTTACGTGGCTGCTATAGGTTTCTAGCAAGAACGTTTCTTACCTACGCCAAAACCACAACGTGATTTGCCAATTTCTATTTACCCTTCATAAGGAACCTTTTCATCGTATCCAATCCGACTAAAGTGGAAGAGACAGACACCCGCTAGCCACCTTATGCAACTAGTGCATGTCAGTCGGTGGAACCAGTCTCACGTAAGCGTATGTGTAAGGTCGGTCCGGGCCGCTTCATCCCACGATGCCGCCGAATCAAGATAAGACTAGTAACGGCAAGTAAATTGACAAAATCAATGCCCACAACAACTTGTGTTCTACTCGTGCATAGAAACTATGCATAGACCTAGTCATGATACCACTGTTGGCGATCGTAGCACAAATTTAAAATTTTCTATGCATCACCAAGATCAATCTATGGAGTCATCTAGCAACGAGAGGGAGAGGAGTGCATCTACATACCCTTGTAGATCGCAAGCGCAAGCGTTCAATAGAACGGGGTTGATGGAGTCGTACTCGTCGTGATCCAAATCACCGATGACCGAGCCGAACGGACGGCACCTCCGCGTTCAACACACGTACGGTTGGGAGAGACGTCTCCTCCTTCTTGATCCAGCAAGGGAAGGAGAGGTTGATGGAGATCCAGCAGCACGACGGCGTGGTGGTGGATGTAGCGGGATCCCGGTAGGGCTTCGCCAAGCGCAAGCGGGGAGGAAGAGGTGTCACGGGAGGGAGGGAGGCGCCAGGGACTTGGGTGTGGCTGCCCTCCCTCCCCTCCACTATATATAGGGGGCCTAGGGGGGCCGGCCCCTAGAGATCCCATCTAATGGGGGGGCGGCGGCCTAGGGGGTGGCTTGGCCCCCAAGCCAGGTGGAGGCGCCCTCACCCCCTTAGGGTTTCCAACCCTAGGCGCAAGGGAGGACCAAGGGGGCGCACCAGCCCACCAGGGGCTGGTTCCCTTCCCACTTCAGCCCATGGGGCCCTCCGAGATAGGTGGCCCCACTCGGTGGACCCCCGGGACCCTTCCGGTGGTCCCGGTACAATACCGATGACCCCCGAAACTTTCCCGGTGGCCGAAACTGGACTTCCTATATACAAATCTTTACCTCTGGACCATTCCGGAACTCCTTGTGACGTCCGGGATCTCATCCGGGACACCGAACAACTTTCGGGTTACCGCATACTAATATCTCTACAACCCTAGCATCACCGAACCTTAAGTGTGTAGACCCTATGGGTTCGGGAACCATGCAGATATGACCGAGACAACTCTCCGGTCAATAACCAATAGCGGGATCTGGATACCCATGTTGGCTCCCACATGTTCCACGATGATCTCATCGGATGAACCACGATGTCGAGGACTCAATCAATCCCGTATTCAATTCCCTTTGTCAATCGGTACGTTACTTGCCCGAGATTCGATCGTCGGTGTCCCAATACCTCGTTCAATCTTGTTACCGGCAAGTCACTTTACTCGTTCCGTAACACATCATACGGTGACCAACCCTTAGTCACATTGAGCTCATTATGATGATGTCTTGCCGAGTGGGCCCAGATATACCTCTCCGTCATACGGAGTGACAAATCCCAGTCTCGATTCGTGCCAACCCAACAGACACTTTCGGAGATACCCGTAGTGCACCTTTATAGTCACCCAGTTACGTTGTGACGTTTGGCACACCCAAAGTATTCCTACAGTATCCGGGAGTTGCACAATCTCATGGTCTAAGGAAAGGATACTTGACATTAGAAAAGCTCTAGCAGACGAACTACACGATCTTGTGCTATGCTTAGGATTGGGTCTTGTCCATCACATCATTCTCCTAATGATGTGATCCCGTTATCAATGACATCTAATGTCCATAGTCAGGAAACCATGACTATCTGTTGATCAACGAGCTAGTCAAATAGAGGCTCACTAGGGACATGTTGTGGTCTATGTATTCACACATGAATTACGATTTCCGGATAACACAATTATAGCATGAACAATAGACAATTATCATGAACAAGGAAATATAATAATAACCATTTTATTATTGCCTCTAGGCATATTTCCAACAAGGAGTATTAAATATGCAGAGGCATTAGTATGCAATGTTGAATAATAATTTTAGTGATTTGCTACAGTAGAGAATGATAATGTTTTTGCATTAGTTTATACTAACTTATCTCATGAGTTCTTGTTGAATTTTGTGTGGATGAAGTTTTTAAGATTTAGGGAAACCATGATATAAAAGGAATTAAGAAGACACAAAAGCTATAGCTTGGGGATGCCCAAGGCATCCCAAGATAATATTTCAAGAAGTCTCAAGCATCTAAGCTTGGGGATGCCCCGGTAGGCATCCTACCTTTCTTCATCAACAATTATCGGTTAGTACCGGTTGAGCCTAAGTTTTTACTTCTTCACATGAGTTGAGCTATTCTTAGAATGTAATTTTGTTTTTTTTTTCTTGTTTTTTAATAAAATACTTAGATCTGAAACTTTTAAATAGGAGAAAGTCTTCAAATAGCTACCCATTTACATAACTACTCGCTTGATCTTCACTTATATCCTTTTTGGAGTAGCTTGTCATTTACTCTTGTGCTTCACTTATATCCTATGAGTAAATTGTTGAATAAACTGAATATAATGAAGCTGAAATTATATGTTCATATCATTGAAGGAAATATGCCCTAGAGGCAATAATAAAGTTGTTATTTATATTTCCTTATATCATGATAAATGTTTATTATTCATGCTAGAATTGTATTAACCGGAAACTTAGTACATGTGTGAATACATAGACAAACAGAGTGTCCCTAGTATGCCTCTACTAGACTAGCTCGTTAATCAAAGATGGTTAAGTTTCCTAACCATAGACATGTGTTGTCATTTGATGAACGAGATCACATCATTATAGAATGATGTGATGGACAAGACCCATCCGTTAGCTTAGCACTATGGTCGTTTAGTTTATTACTATTGCTTTCTTCATGACTTATACATGTTCCTATGACTATGAGATTATGCAACTCCCGAATACCAGAGGAACACTTAGTGTGCTATCAAACGTCACAACGTAACTGGGTGATTATAAAGATGCTCTATAGGTGTCTCCGATGGTGTTTGTTGAGTTGGCATAGATCGAGATTAGGATTTGTCACTCCGATTGTCGGAGAGGTATCTCTGGGCCCTCTCGGTAATGCACATCACTATAAGCCTTGCAAGCAATGTGACTAATAAGTTAGTCATACGATGATGTATTACGGAACGAGTAAAGAGACTTGCCGGTGACGAGATTGAACTAGGTATGATGATACCGACGATCGAATCTCGGGTAAGTAACATACCAATGACAAAGGGAACAACGTATGTTGTTACGCGGTTTGACCGATAAAGATATTCGTAGAATATGTAGGAGCCAATATGAGCATCCAAGTTCCGCTATTAGTTATTGACCGGAGATGTGTCTCGGTCATGTCTGCATAGTTCTCGAACCCGTAGGGTCCGCACGCTTAACGTTCGATGACGATTTCTATTATGAGTTATGTGATTTGATGCACCGAAGGTTGTTTAGAGTCCCGGATGATATGACGGACATGACGAGGAGTCTCGAAATGGTCGAGATGTAAAGATCGATATATTGGAAGGCTATATTCGGACATCGGAAAGGTTCCGAGTGATTCGGGTATTTTTTGGAGTACCGGAGAGTTACAGGAATTCGTCGGGGGAAGTAGTGGGCCTTAATGGGCCATATGGGAAAGGAGACAAGGGCCTCAAGGGGTGCCCCCCCATGGGCTGGTCCGAGTTGTACTAGGAGGGGGCGGCGCCCCCCTATTTCCGTCTCCCTCTCCCTCTCCTTCCTTCTTCTCCTACTTGGACTAGGAAAGGGGGAAACCTAGGACGCGGAGTTTCTGCACCCGAGCTCAAATGAGCTCGGGTGAACAGTAAAATCAAAACTAAATCAAAAAAATTAAAAAAATCCAATTTTTTTGGGAGAAACATTGACAAAAGTTCTAAGTGCTTGCAAAAATTCGCCATGAAATCACATTTCTAGAAGGCGTGGCAAAAAAAACAAAATCAGTACTCTGAAAAAGCTACTTTCAAAAGCATTTTGGAGCAATGAATTTGTTTTTTTCCATGCTTTACAGGAATGTGATTTCATGATGAATTTTTGCAAGCACTTAGAACTTTTGTCAATGTTTCTCCCAAAAAAATTGGAATTTTTGAATTATTTTTTGATTTTTTTTCGATTTTACTGTTCACCGAGCTCAAATGAGCTCGGGAGCAGAAAGGCACTTTCGGGAAACCTACTCCTACTCTAGGAGTAGGAATCCTCCCTTTGGGCACGCCCCTTGAGGCCGTCCCTCCTCCTCCTCCCCTCCTTTATATACGAGGGAGGGGGCACCCCATAGAAACACAAGTTGACAGTTGTCTTAGCTGTGTGCATTGCCCCTCTCCACCATATTCCACCTTGGTCATATCGTCGTAGTGCTTAGCCGAAGCCCTGCGCCGGTAACTTCATCATCACCGTCATCACGTCGTCGTGCTAACGAAACTCTCCCTCGGTTTCAACTGGATCAAGAGTACGAGGGATGCCATCGAGATGAACGTGTGCTGAACACGGAGGTGTCATATGTTAGGTGTTGAGATTAGTCGGATCGGGAAGACGTACGACTACATCAACCGCGTTGTCATAACGCTTCCGCTTTTGGTCTACGAGGGTACGTGGACACACTCTTCCCCCTCATTGCTATACATCACCTAGATGGATCTTGCGTGTGCGTAGGAATTTTTTGAAAATACTGCGTTCCCCAACAATCATGCCTAATGGTAGCTTCACATTGGGTTTAGAAAGTGAAATCTTTTGAAGCTTGACAATCACAATATTGGTCATACAAGAAATTCATGAATAATTAGTATAAGGAAAAGAACTTTCACATGCAAATACACTATCTTGGAAATATTTTGTGATTGTGAGCCCCCATCAAAATATTATATGCCAAAATTGTTGATGTTGGACAAGGAAGACAACATAATGGTTTATGTCTGTTCATATTCACTAAGAAGTTATATTGTCATAGATCCTTCAACATGTGGTGCTTGCCCCCCATCCTTGCTAGCCAAAAATTCCGCACCAAGTAGAGATACCACTTGTGCATCAAAAAACCGTAAAACCAAAACTCATTTTCAAGAGTCCACCATACCTACCTAAGGATTGAGCAAGATCCTTCAAGTAAGTTGTCATCGGTGCAATAAGGCAATAAAAATTGCTTCTAAAAGTGTTAGATCATTTAGTGTAAGAGAAAATTGAGCATTGTACAAACTTGTGATGGAAAAGAATAAAAATGACAGACTGGATAATAAAGATTGCTATCATAAGGGGCAATATAACGTGACGTTCTTTTGCACTAAGGGGTTGATCATACAAACAAAAAGCGCATGGCAACCTCTTCTTCCCTCTGTGAAGGGCCTATATTTTACTTTTATGTATTTACTTTCATGCAAGAGTCAAAGTTTTTCTCTCTATTCCTTTTTATTTTTCTATTTTGGCAAGCATCATGTGGTGAGGAAATATCTAGGCACATATATCCAGTTGGATATGGGTAGCATGAGTTATTATTGTTGACATCAGCCTTGAGGTGAATACGTTGGGAGGCGAAATTATAAGCCCCTATCTTTCTATGTGTCCGGTTGAAACGTTTTGCTCATGTGTATGCGGTGAGTGTTAGAAATCATAGAATAACATATGATGGTTGAGTGTGTGGAGCTCTTATTTAAACTCTGTTGAATAAGTTAAATTGCAATTGCTTAGTGACTGAGAACATAGGTTGTTGAGTTTCAAGAGAAATCGTTGTTTGAACCTTAACATGTGAATTGGTTGCTACTTTAACATGAGAAGTTTTATAAGAAATAATTTATGTTATGATGCTAGGAAAAGTGATTGGAATTGTCATTAATCAAATTTGTGTACTTTGCTAGCATTTACACTTCATGAATTATTATTTTTATCATTTACCTACTCAAGGACGAGTAGGAATTAAGCTTGGGGATGCTGATACATCTCCAACGTATCTATAATTTATAAAGTATTTATGCTAATATATTATCATTCTTGGATGTTTTACGATCATTTTATAGCAACTTTATATCATTTTTTGGGACTAGCCTATTGAAATAGTGTCCAGTGCCAGTTGCTGTTTTTTGCTTATTTTTTACATCGAAGAAAATCAATATTAAATGGAGTCCAAACACCGCGAAACTTTTTGTGGATTTTTTATGGACCAGAAGACCACTAGTGGGCTAGAGCAACACCTGGGGGTGCCCCGAGGGGACACAACCCACCAAGGAGCGCCTGGGGGCCCAGGCGCGCCCAGGTAGGTTGTGCCCACCTTGGTGGCCTCCCGCACCCCCTCTTCGCCTTATAAATTCTCAAATATTCCAAAAACCCTAGGGGTAACCCTAGATCAGAAGTTCCGCCGCCGCAAGGCTCTGTAGCCACCGCAAACCAATCTAGACCCTGTTTCGGCACTATGTCGGAGGGGGAAATCATCATCGGTGGCCATCTTCATCATCCCGGCGGATACCACGATGAGGAGGGAGTAGTCCACCCTCGGGGCTAAGGGTTTGTACCAGTAGCTATGTGTTTAATCTCTCTCTCTCTCTCTCTCTCTCTCTCTCGTGTTCTTGAGATGTCACGATCTTGATGTATCGTGAGCTTTGTTAATATAGTCCGATCATATGGTGTTTTTCCCTCTCTATCTTGTTGTGATGAATTGAGTGTTTCCTTTTGAGATTTCGTTGTTATCGGATTGAAACCTTTTATGGATTTGAGAGCACTTGATATATGTATTGCATATGAATACTCATGGTGTCAATGGGGTATCATATTGATTCACTTGATATGTGTTTTGGCACTCAACTCGCGGATTCCCGCGATGACATTGGGGTAATCTACGCATAGTGGTTGATGCACATTCTTGTCTTTGTTTCTTCGGTAGAAATCTTGGGGCACTCTTTGAAGTTCTTTGTGTTGGATTGAGTATTATGAATCTGAATTTTTTTGGTGTTATTTTACTACGAACTCTTGGATAGATCGATCGGAAAGAATAGCTTCGAGGTGGTTTCATACCCTACAAACGATTTCTTCTTATGTTCTCCGCTAGATAGGAACTTTGGAGTGATTCTTCATTGCACATTGAGGGATGGTTATATGATCCAATTATATTAGCATTGTTGAGAGATTGCACTAGTGAAAGTAAGGACCCTAGGCCTCATTTTCAAGCATTGCAATACCGTTTGTGCTCACTTTTGTTACTTGCTACCTTGCTGTTTTTTATTGTTCCTATTACAAAAATCAATATCTACTATCATTACTACGCTTGTATCACCATCTCTTCGCCGAACTGGTGCACTTATACAAATTACCATTATGTTTGGTGTGTTGGAGACACAAGAGACATTTTATTATTTGGTTGCAGGGTTGTTTGAGAGAGACCATCTTCATCCTACACTTCTCACGGATTGATAAACCTTAGGTCATCCACTTGAGGGAAATTTGCTACTGTCCTACAAAACTCTGCGCTTGGAGGCCCAACACGAGTTTACAAGAACAAATTGTGTAGTAGGCATCACTCGTGTCATTGCATGATTGCATCTCACTAAGTTTTTTTGTGAGAGAAAATTTCAATCTATTCATAACCAATCATGGTAGTATAGAGAACACTAGAGGTAATAAAAAATACAACTAGGTCCTTGAACCACCTAGCGACGACGACAAACACTGGAGTGAACCGTGACACACCGTCGTCGCTCAGAAAGTCGTCGTGCTAAGATCCCAAAGGACCAGCACACCATAACAGCAACAATCGCCGATAAAGAGAGTCATAGATCGGAAAGATCAAACCTGTAGCCACACGAACGAAGCCGAAGAAAAAATAGGATCCAAAATAGATCCACCGAATACCAGGAACGCCTGAATCCTGCGAGATCCGACGGAGATACACCTCGACATGTCCTCCAACGATGCTATACGCATCATCAGGACGTGGATCGGACGTTGCAGACACTATTCATACTAAGGGGCATCGTCACCGTCACACAGCCCCAACCAAAATGTTTAACCTAACAAAAGCAAAAAATAAATCCCTCCCACCGGTGGCTGGCCGGGATCCTCCGCACCTCCACCAACGAAAGGCCATCGGAGGTGGGGCGTATTGGCCGCGGGGCCGGCGGGAGGAGGAAGAAGACTTTTCTTAAGAAGGAGGAAAGACAACCACTTATCCGGCTGTTAGCTTGGCTGTTGACCCATCTCTGACTCCGAGCTAAACAAAGTAGGAGTATCCGGTTGCTAGCTAGTGCAAGGTAGATGATGGGGGCAATTAATTCAGGTCAACCCACAGGAAACCACAACACAAATCTATGCGTATAAACTAGTATCACAAAGTAAAGTCAATATATGCAATGCAAAAACCTTTGCACACGCGCGCGCGCGCGCAAAAACCTTGGTGCTTGTCCAAATCTCCAACCAATGATGTTTGTCTCGACCAACGATGTGGATGGCATTTGCTTAGACATGCATCTCGCGTGCACTTTGTTTGTTAGTTTGTTGCAAATTGCAATGATACGATAGACACATAATCCCCAGATACGGCAACTTGAAGCAGCAATCGATCGACATGCGTCGATGGCTTGATGCACAGATGTTTCCCCGGGTACTCATCTGCATCGGTGGCCATGACATGCACACACATGGATCCACATGAAATACATACATGTAGTACTGTCCCTGTAACTGATACATATGCATTGTATACTGATCTTTGCCAGGAAATCAAAACCCCAAGCGACTCAACACACGCAGCTGTCATGTCTTGTCTCCTTAACTGGCTCTGTCGATCGATCGATTGATTGATTAGCAGCCTTGCAGATCCAATCAACTAGTACTAGTAGCTGCAGATTTGAGTACTCCATGATTAACTAATCACTAGCTAGTACGAGTCGTACGCATAGCGACAATATAGAATCCCGTAGACCACGACCCCGAGCGGCGCACCGACCGACGGGCCAGGTTGTACATGCATATAAATTTTGTCTCGCTTGTCTTCTTGTCCTGCAAATTGCCCAAATCTGCTCATAATATACTGCTCCATGTTTGGTTTTATGTGTGTATGGTGGTCTCACATGGCTCATGCGACTGCTCAATCAAGGCAGTGTTGGGGGTTGTTAATGCCACTGCTGCAGGTGGCTAGGTTAGATGTACTGTAGTATATGATATCTACTCCCTCCGTAAACTAATATAAGAGCGTTTAGAATACTAAAGTAGTTTCCTCAAAAAATAATACTAAAGTAGTTATCTAAACACTCTTATATTAGTTTACAGAGGGAGTACCTATTGGGATTTGGGAACATGCATATGCATCCATGATGATGCACTGCTGTCTGGCCTGATGGTTAATCTTGGTAGTAGATTAATCGCAAGCAACGATCGATGCCGAACACATGCCATACGGAAGCAATGTCAAACACCTAGTATTGATCCCTGTGCATGCACAAGCTAGCTACCTCGGGTTAATCGTGCATAGGGAGCAATGTCTTAACGCCTATTTCTCCCCCATGCACAAAGTTAGCTAGCTAGCTCGAATTAACCGTGCATGTGTAGATGATGGTTCGCTTGCATCCTAGGTATACAAATAGTTTCAACGGAAAACATATACTACAGCATATGGGACGGGCGCCTGATAGAAATTTAGGGTCAGTCGATTTTTCCAGCCGGGATTGTATTCATCTTCTTCCCACAAATAGGTATTGTTTTCATCTTCTTTCCGACCCCGCCCCATCCCCCCACAATGTTGAGTAAATAGGCAATTTTTTGATTAATTTAATCTAAAAAATAATCATGAACATGGCATTGACAGTATTAAGGACATAATGATTGCAATATATATAAGCACGTACTACGCATATAGTAGAAACATCTACACACATAGCTAGTACCGCTAAGACAGAAAAAAAAGGAGCTGGATAATCATGCTATACCCTCTAGTTGGCCAGTTGGCTGTAGCAGCAGCAGTGGAGGCGGCCTCCTCAGCCGCCTTCTGGTCCGCGGCAGTCTTCTTGGCAGCGGCTCTCTCGGCATCAGTGGACATGATGACGATGAAGACGATCCAACGGACGTGGACGAAGTAGAGGAAGCAGACGAACGGCGGCGAGCAGTCACGTATGAGACGCTCCCCAAAAACCTAATCACCCCTCTCCCTTACAGGATCCGGAGAGGCGGGTTTCGGAGGCCTGCTCTCCCGTCAACCGAGTACGCGGTGAACGGGAGGGGATCACCGGCAGCAGCAGTAATGAAACAACAGTGGGCGTGGAGGCAGAGATACGATCTGATTCTCGTGACGACTAGGGTTGGCAGACGCCTCACATATATAGGTGCGGCCACGTGAAGAGACGTGGGTTGGACCCACGTCCGAGTCGGTGATAGCCCAAGATCCAATGTCTTAGATCATGGCCCGTCTGTCAAAGACTTTGTTCCTGACCGGCAAAAATAAGCACATAGATGTGAGCTCGGCTCGGCTCATTCAGCAACCCGTGGCGTGTCGTGCGAGGCGGTCGGTGGAGGAGGAGCGCGCGGGAGCCACTTCTCTTCTCAAGCTCCAATAGGATGTGAAAGAGAATCCCTTATAAGGAGGTACAACTCCTCTCCAACTAGCAACACGGGACTAAACTTCCCACCACATCCATTGCCAAATAAACCCACATGGGCCCTTGTAGATTTTCTGAAGTTGTTAGATGGGCCCTAGGCCCACCCCGATATTTCAACAATCCCCCACCAAATCTCAAGGGCCCATTTTGTGTTTTGTCCCAAACACTGTTTTGATATACCAGTATTTCAGTGGAGACCTGTTGAGGTTGAACTCCACCTAGAGCAATTAGCTACACTCATTCACAACCGAACAATGGACTATGCCTTGAATTGTTAGTTTGGCGTAAAAAAGTTTCACCACATGTCTTACTAGTACTAGACTGCCGAAGGCTGACCCCTTGGGTGGAGCATATTAGTCACACTCCTGGCTTATTCATGAGTTTGCTAGAGATCACCCCAGCCTCATAGACTATGACCAGCAGTCGGGATCATATAGGTGTGTTTCTCCAAAGATCACTTTGTAGGATAGCATCTTGCTTGCATAAGCTTTGGAACACATTAAAAGAATAGTCAACCTACCATGCAGTTTTTGAGAGTATTGCATCTTTAGCGGAGTGGGTTAGTAAAGTTACTCTCCTTGGTTCACCACCGGCTTGTTTTTCCCAGGTCCTACTTCATGGGATCTCCAATTAATCACATAGGTTGGGTTACCGCCATGGCAACTCATGTGGTTCTCATCCCATCTCCCTTGATGCATTATCTATCACAACATGTGATAGCCCTTTAGTAAAGGGATCTGCCAGATTCTTAGGCGACTAGATATAATCCAACGCTATCGCTCCGGACCTTCTTAAATTTATGACAGCTTTTAATCTCATTCTTATGTGTTTGTTAGACTTCATGTTGTCCTTTGAACTATTTACTTTGACAATAATGGTCTGGTTGTCATGGTTCATAAGGATAGTCAGAACTGGCTTCTCAACCAATGGCAAGTCCATCAAAATTTCTCGAACCATTCTGCTTCGACACCAGACGTGTCTAATGTTGTTTAGTTTTGCTTCCATTGTTGATCTCATTAAGATCGTTTGCTTGCAACACTTCCAGGAATAGCACCACCTCCAAGAGTAAACATATACCCAGATGTGGCATTCGTCTCATCAGCATCAGATATCCAATTTGCATCACTATACCCTTCAAGTACCAACGGGTATTCGGTATAGTGAAGTCCATAGTTCATAGTACCTTTCAGATAGCGCATAATTCTTCCAATAGCATGCCAATGAACATCACCCAGTTTGGAAACAAACTGGCTTAGTTTGCTCACAGCAAACGCGATGTCAGGCCTCATTGCGTTCGCAAGATACATGAGTGAACCAATAATTTGAGAGTATCTCAATTGATCTTTAGTTGTGCCTTCAAACTTTCGAATCAGCACACTAGGGTTATATGGTGTTTGAGCAATTCTGCAGTCTGAATATCCAAAACGACTCAAAATCTTCTCAACGTAATGGGATTGCAGAAGTGGTATGTATGGTTCGCTGTGATTCTCTCACAATGACCCAAGATGGTCAAATATGGCAATATGGTATGCAATGTGGTGATGCTATGGCTACTACTTACAAGCTCTTTGTTTTCTCTTTGCTTAAAAACTTTTCTCTCTTTTGATATTTTCCTTTGGCCAATTATGCAAAATGTTCTAAACAAGATAGCAATTATGTCTATGCGGGAACAATTGATAACACAAGAGATTATATGATGATATATGCACGCTATGATAGTTATGCGGGATGTGTATCACTAAAGTGCACAAGTAACATTGCCCGACAATACTCAAATGGCTAGTCTCGATAGGGGAAGTGACGCAAAATTGGGCTCGGGGTTCGCAATGCAATGGCAAGGGGGGTGTGCAAGTGATGTTGTCGAGGTTACCGTCCTTGCTTACGGTTGGTGGTGTCAAAACGGTGAAGTGGTCGTTGTTAATGTCGAGTCCGTGGCGATGATGAGTGTTAGTCGGGTTGATGTCGAACCGTTCCTAGTTAGCCGAAACACCCTAGGAAACGGAAAATCGCAACTCAAAATCTCAATGGCAAATGTCAAATGGTGGTAGTGGAAAGCGGTGGTATGGCTATGTATATCAAGGGGTTTGCGGAAGTGGTATGGTGGGGCTCGAAGTTGGCGGTACGAAATTATGGCGGTGGCTGAAATTTTTGGGAGAAAAATTAGTTTCGTCAGGGGTAGCCGGGTGATCCAGGTTGGGGTCCGGCTGATCCGGGCTATGTCCGGATGATCCGGGACGTCGTCCGGATGATGCGACCGGGTCAATCTGCTCGGCTATGGGGCTGGGAAGAACTCCAAATCGTGGATAGAAAGCAAAATTGGGGCGATTTCGGGGTGGATTTCATGGAGATGGTGGGGAATGGTAGATCCACTTGCAACACAACGAATTCACAGATCAAATTCAACAAAACACCATCAAACCAACAAATCACAAAAAAAATTGGTATGGCTCTTTTTGTGGGGATTTTTGAAATTGGACAAAAACACACAAAATTAGGCTAGCAAGTGGGGGTAGGTACTCCAAATTCGTGATCAACGTGGCTCATGATACCAATATGATGTTCCCTAATGGCCGATCTTTCACGAATTGGAGGGGATCCCGCGAAGAACAAGAAGAACATGAGAGGGAAAACACTCAATCAACAAGATCCAAATCACACATGTGCTAAATCCACATACACAAAGAGGAGATACATGGATCCAAATCCAACACAAGATGATACAAAGGTCGCTAGTTCATCCCAATCCTAGAAAGGGTCTTGAATCCACTTGGGGATCTTCTCACATGGAGGCCTCGATCTCCATGGGAGAGGTAGGTGGATGAGCAAAGATCTATCTCTATCTTGAGCTACTCCTTTCCTAACCCTAAAATGTAGGTGGAGGAGGAGTATATATAGTCTAGGGATAGATAGAGGTACATGGGCCTCGGCCCAATTCATGCATGCACGCAAGGTCCGGATGATCCGGGTCCTCATACGGATCGTCCGACTATGTCGCCGTGGCCGCTGCTGGCCCGAATGTTCAGGACTTGGTCCGGACATCCAGCTGGGTCCGGATGATCTAGTTGAAGGCCCAAATGATTCGGCTTCGTTGAGGAGGCTGTTGTTGTCTTCGGGCACTTCGGCAAGATCGTCCAGGTGGGGGTCCGAATCGTCCGAGACTTCATCCAGATCATCCGGGTAGCCGCTGACTTGCCTCCTTTGCTCTCCGTCTTCGTGTTCACTTTCCTCCCTCGTTCGGACTTGCTCCTTAGCTTCTCCGTGGCTGGTTCCTTGGTACCTGAGTATGAAAAGTTTCTTCGTTTGAGGTAGTAGCCATGTCTCATGTGATTCGAAAGGGAGTTGTGAGAGGAGAGATGCCACCTTGGTCTCAAGAGCTCTTGCACGTGCTCGTGTCATCGATCCACTTGGCACTTAGGACGAAGGTAGGTTTACGGGGATGACCATGGGATGGTCCGCATCAGTTAACCTTCTTCTTAAAATCGGTGTTGGACACAATTCTTTCTCTTGGGCTTGTGGGAATTGAAGTTCCTTGGATGCACCATATAGGCGACAAAAGTTTCTTTGCCCTCAAATTCTGCTAACACTCAGATGGCTGGCTGATGACATTACCTACAGAAACAACTCCAACCAAAGTGCGATGGGCTAGCAAGTGAGAGTAGGTAGGTATGTACTTGGAGGTGCGGTCCAGTCGCCGCCCGCAATGATGCAACATTTCATTTCACCGGCCGTTTACAAAAGTGGCCACCGGAAGATTTGCTACGCCGTACGACGTTGTCCCGATTTCTCCCGGTTATTTTGACAGGAAATTAAGTAGACACTCATTAACAAGTCGTTGGTACTTTTGGTTAGCACACCAAGTCCTTAGCACGTAATACTAGCTGTTGACTTGTTGCTAGGGATGGGAAAAAACTAGACGACCAACCTTTTTTTTCGGAGTTGGAATGGACGACCAACTATTGGGCTGAGAAGGATCCCTGGTAAAAAAGGTTCGCCTCAAAACTAAGCTAAGCTAAGATCTTTAGCTTGTTAATTACTAAGGGTGTAGAAAGAAGAGCTTCCTAACACCACATACTTGACAGTTGCCAATCAGTCCATCAGTCGCGATTGCTATGTTTAACATGACCAGTCCGCGTGTCCTCCGGTCCTTTACGACAAGCTTAACGGCCAATGGAGCGGTCGGCCAAGGCAAGCCAAGCGTGTGCGGGAGAAAAGCAGCGTGGTCGTGTGAGGTAGAAGAAAGACTGCCTGCTTTGCTTAACGGCCAATGGAGCGGTCGGGAGGGAGGGGCCGGGGAAGGGGAACAAGGAAGGCTGCCTGCTTTGCTTGGGCTGCCTTTTTCACGTTGCACGCTACCATTCCGCAACGTGACACGGACACTACCCCGCCCACCAACGAATAAAACTGACGCTCACTGCTCCACCTCCACCCCGCCATTGCCCGCACCTCTGCCCTCCTCCTCCTAATGGCCCCCCGTCGCTCCCGTTAAGCCGTCTTACCTTCCTACTGCAAGAGAAGCGGATCACTCGGAGCTCTTCTTCCTCCTCTTGCTGCTGCTGTGGCGCGGCGATGAGGTGAGTGAACACAGCTCGTGCGTGTGGGGGATCCATGCCCACGCAGCAGCTCACGACATTCCAGCTGCTCCCGCCCGCCCACGCGCACGGCGACCGCCGACTGCACCACCACCAGCAGCTCGCCTGCGGCGGCGGCCTCTGGGACCCCGCGTCGGTGCTCGACCGCCGGGCCAGCCCCGCCGCGCATCCCACGCTGTCTTCCCCCTCGCCCCTGCCCGCCGGCGTGGCGGCCCTCGCCAAGAACGTCTCCGCGGCCCCGCCGGCGCAGGCGCAGGCATGGCCGCCGCCGCCGCCGGGCCCCGGGGCCAACGACGACGACGCCAAGGACGACTGGGTCCACCACCTCCCGCCCCTCGACATGGCCGGCTGGGGCGACCCCCACGCCGCCGCCATGCAGGAGCCTCACCCGCCGCCCTCCTCGCAGGACAGCACCTTCCTCCGCTGGATCATCGGCGGCGGGGACGACGACGACGACGACTCCGGGGCCGCCATGGACGGCACTGACCCCCCGGATCTTGACCTCGACCGCATCACCATGCTCCCCCGCCACCCGCCGCCGCTCATGGGGGGCGCGGGCCACGGCCTCCCGTTCACGCTCGCCGGCGAGGACACCAAGCAGCCCTTCCGCGCCTCGCCGGGCGCCGCCCTGCATCAGCAGCAGCACCACCTGCCGCACGCGTTCCACGGCGGCGCGTTCCCTTCCTTCGACCCGGCGGCGCCGGCCAAGCGGCAGCAGCAGCAGCACCCGATGGCCGGCGCGGCGCCGCCCAAGCTGCCCCCCTTCGCCGGCCACGGCGCTGCAGCCGCCCTCAAGCCCAAGGCGGAGGCGCCGGTCGACGACGGCGCGGCCGCGGCGGCGGTGGACCAGCTCACCGAGGCGGCCAGGCTCGTCGAGGCCGGCGACGCCTACGGCGCGCGCGAGATATTGGCACGGCTCAATCACCGGCTCCCCGCCGCCCCCGCGGCCGGGACGCCACTGCTCCGCTCCGCCTTCTACTTCAAGGAGGCTCTGAGCGTTGCCCTGGACACCACCGGCGCCCACGCCTCCTCGGCGGCCGTGGCGTCCACGCCCGTCGACGTCCTCCTCAAGCTCGGCGCCTACAAGGCCTTCTCCGAGCTCTCCCCGGTGCTCCAGTTCGCGCACTTCACCTGCGTGCAGGCCGTGCTCGACGAGCTCGGCGGCGCCGGCTGCATCCACGTGCTCGACTTCGACATCGGCGTCGGCGAGCAGTGGGCGTCGCTGATGCAGGAGCTGGCGCAGCGCCGCCCCGGCGCCGCGCTCAAGGTGACCGCATTGGTGCTGCCGTCGACGCACCACCCGCTCGAGCTGCAGCTCATCCACGAGAACCTCGCCAACTTCGCCGCCGAGCTCGGGGTCCCCTTCCAGTTCGTCGTGTTCAACCTCGACTCCGTGGACCCCACGGAGCTCCTCGCCATTGCCGGCGGCGACGCGATCGCGGTCCACCTTCCCGTCGGCTCAGTTCACGCTGCCGCGGTGCCGTCGGTCCTTCACCTGGTGAGGCGGCTGGGCGCCAAGCTTGTCATCTCGGTCGACCGCAGTGGTGACCGCGGCGAGCTGCCGTTCGCGGCGCACCTGCTCCAGGCATTCCAGTCGTGCGCGTTCCTGCTCGAGTCCCTGGACGCCGTGGGCACCGAGCCCGACGTGGCGAGCAAGATCGAGCGCTTCCTGATCCAGCCAAAGATCGAGAGCTGCGTGATGAGGAGGCACCAGGCCGCGGCCGCCGGCGACAAGCTGCTGCCATGGCGGACAATGTTCACCTCGGCCGGGTTCGTGCCGGTGCACATAAGCAACTTCGCCGAGGCGCAGGCCGACTCGCTCCTGAAGAAGGTGCCGGTGAGGGGCTTCCGCGTGGAGAAGCGCGCCGGATCGCTGGTCCTGCATTGGCAGCGCGCGGAGCTGGTGTGGGTGTCGGCGTGGAGATGCTGAAGGAGCTGCCATGATGAACGCAAGTCGGTAGGTTAGTTAGGACTAATGATCCTAACAAATATTTCTGCTGCGACGATCAAATTACTCGTTAAGCATTTCGCCGCCACCTTGATGGATCTTCTGCTGATCATGTCACTTGTTTTGAGTAGATTGTTTGGCAGGCTGCAAGGTCTGGTACGGTATCAATGTATTTTAGTACTCATGTTACTATTTTCATGTGGAATCAATATGGTTATGGTGTTTGAAATCTTCCATCAAAGCCGCTATTCGCCCATTTATCTTGCTATATAGTATATTGGTTCTCTGTTAACTAGCCTACAAAAACGTCTTACATTTTGAGACGGAGGTAGAACTATATAATAAAGCTCCAAAAATATAACACTCATAACCTTGCATCCTTCATCAGTTCAAATAAGAAAAATGTAGAGGATTATGGTCGCCATTATTCATTGTCGATAATCTTCGTGTTCTCGAAATGCTTGCGTATACTTCTGTGAAAGGAGGCATTAGAGTAAAAGAAAATTTGCGAGGAAATAATAACATTCAGCTCTCTTGGTGGTGGTCGACTGGGAAAACAATATGCATTGAGTCAAAAAGATCAAAACATTCAAATCATCCAGGATCCGCCAAATTGACATCTAATATGATCAAATTTTCTTGAACTTGAATCAAAGAGTTTTTGAAAAAGGTTACAAGTAATTTAGAAGTTGTCTCTACATACAGGCAGATTATAAATGATTTGTGTATTCCACTACTTGTCCATTTTTTTTTTTGCTTTTATTCGCATGGGACTATTTTCCCATTGAGTTACAAGCTAGCAGCTACATGTACTCTTTGTCTTTAATCCCATATTTGCTCTGTTCGACTAACTGTAGCTCATTGTATTATCAATGAAGGTATTTTCTGTAAGTAAATTTATGCTAGGCATCATACATGGTCAGAAGCTTTGGTTTTGCAGTGTGTCATTTTCTCTGAAAGTTCTGAAATTGTTGCGAACACTGGCTTTCAGACAAACTTTGTCTTTGGTCCGAATCAATGAAGATCTTGATTTAACACTTTTGTACATTTCAGTTAAAAGAAATCGATGGTACATATGCGGTATAAATTTAGAAAACTTTCTCAGACAAATTACTGCCGGACGGTTGTATCTTTAATTATTGGTTAACTTTTTATCTAGTCCAACTTCCATGATATCAACAAAACAAATTGTTATATTTATTCATAAAACTAGACAAGAAGATGCTAATGCATGAGTGGTGAGTTGAGGTACAGTGAAAACAAAATAGAATATCATAATTTTAGATCTCCGTAATCCGATGCCTTGAGAAAGCTCTCTCCTTCAGGAACCTCCAGACACCTGGAAAGTAGAATTGCATGAGAAATGCATGTTTAAGAACAATAATCGCCTTTTTGATATTGTACTTGGAGGAACATTTACAACTTGACAATTGTGGAATGCAGCAAGACTGGGAATAAAGTGGGCATGGATGTTAGTGGCACAACATAAAGCAGCAGACATATTTTTGTTTGTTTGTTTGTGAGATTTTGGTTTGCATTGTATGATCTCCAAAGTTGGCTGAGCAAAGGATCTTTCACGAGTGTTGATGGTTTCATCTACACAATTTGATATCCATTGCTTGATTAGATTTGCGTGGTATACCTCGTATGCATATGCTGTCATTCTTATTCTGAAGTCTCAGCTTAGCAATTGGGTATATGTTACTCATTTCATACTTGAAGTTGCAGGTTGCAGCATCTTGACATTGTTAATTCAGGTACCGCCGATTTCTCGGCTGCTTCCTTCTCTCAGGTGAAAATAAATAACATAGAAATCTGTCTACCCATTTAATACTTGCAGCATCTTAACATTGTTAACTGCTAACCCTAATGCCAGCAATTTCCTTGTTGCTTCCTTCTGTCAGATGAAAAGGGAAACAAACCATCAGTCTTGTAGGCATCTTGTTCAAATGTAATCACAAGCATATTAGTAATGAGGACTGACCCCTAATTGTCAATGTATAGTTGATAATTACCTTGCCATGGTCTGAAGTTCTGGGTATGTACTTGGGCAGATATGAACCGCGCATGTATCATCCATGCTCAAATAATGAATGGTTCATTACTCATCATATTTATCTATCTATTCCTCAGGGATGGAGAAATAACAAGTCCCGTCTGCGAATCTTCTTTGGAGCAGATAAGTGAGCCCCTACCGTTGTTTGCGCAACAGCGCGGGTGATCGGCAGACATTAGTTGCTTATCAAGATGGAATTTCTCGCTGCAACATGAACCGAATCGTGTGTTTTGTTCTGATGGCAATCGCAGCGTAAAGCTGGCGTGCTTTACCTCAATGGCACCAAGCATCTCCTGTCATCAGCACCTGTACTGCTAATTGCAGTCCCAAATTCGTCCACGTTGGGACAATGTTGTGAGGGTACAGTCCAATATGCTTATGCTGCTGCCGCCCCCCTGATGCTATCTGCAGGACTGATTGAATACACAGATAAGGTTATAGCTGTCCCTAAGGTGCTGAATTCTCTCATTCAGGCTTTGTCTTATTGTCAGATTCGTGCAATTTTGACTCGGCAGCCAAGAAGAAGAGCAGTCGACGCCTCACCGGATAAGAGGAGGTGAAATGTGGAGTTGTTCTGTTCAAGATGTCACCCAAAATGAGGATGAAAAACCATTGCTCAGGCATCCATCAACATTGCAGTTCTGCAACCATTACAAAAACAGCCTAACCAGTAACCCCATGGTTAGGCTGCTCTAAACCAATCCTCTTTTTTTTGTGCGGGGGCTCTAAACCAATCCATCGGTTGCAAAGACTAAGACATGCTTTATTTATTCCCAATGCGATGCACCCATCTCCTGCCATTATTAAAAACCCATAGGCGCGAACTTTTGTTCGGCGCACGGGCGAAGCGGTTAAAGCGCCATGAGTGAATGAATCACCAAGATCACAAAGTATAACCAAGCCATTTTTATGCTGCAACAGGACCTGAAAGCTCAAGACCCAGGGAATCGGATCCTGAAAGCCTCACCTACACAAGGAGTGAGCACTGAACAGAGCGGTAGCATCAAGCTTGTGGGCACCAACACAAGGAGTGCCGCCCCTGGAAAGAGCTAAAGACCAGCACCTTTCTGAGAGAGAGGCTAAACTAAAGGAAAAATCTAAAGAGGAGGGTGTGTCATGGTGAAGCCTCCTCGGAGAGTGGGATTCGGTTCAGACTGTGAGACTTTTCTTCCTCCTCCTTTCTCTAATATAATATAGTGTTCTTTTATGTTCAAGAGTTATGAAGTTCATGGACACACACATTTGTATATTACCTAACAAAAAGACACTTTCATCGCAATGTTGGCAACATAAGTTTGAAATTTTGCAGGATTTTCACAGGAAAGAGTTGAGGTCTCAACATGAAGGGGTCTCTGGTTTCGAAGAAGGGGAAGCGGAAGGGAAGGATGCCAGCGAGATATTTGAATGTGTGGAAATGTATTTTTCTCCAGTCTTAAGATGGTAGTAGTAGATAGAGAAGACTTTGTTAGGTCTTCATGTTTCGGCATTTGAATTCGAACAAACGAAATGTTCGAGGACCGAAAGTAGGAGAACCGAAAGACTCACCTATGCCTGGAGTCAACTGCAGATTCACATTAACTAGGGTTAAGCTGCACATGTGTGAGTATGCGCCGCAAGTCTAGCAAGAGTCATGCCTACTTGCTGCTTGACACATGCATGTCCATTATTGATTCCATCGTAACCCTGAAGCTGAACAGTTACAACACAGATAGACAGACAGACAGACAGCACTCGTATTAGTCTTTCAGTCTTGTACACAAGAGCAGAAAAGTAGATGTGCATGCATGCATGTAATCTGCTGCTTGGTAGGAGACTTGTGGAAGACTCACTCACTTACCAGGACAAAGGAAGTTGTTCAGTTGGTCTGAATTGCCAGGTGGCACTTGAGATAGAATCTTGGCTCCTGCTGCTTACTCCGCTGACAAAAAAAGAATAACTTGGATGCATGCATGCACGCGTACTTGAAAAGAAATAGAGTTTAATTTTGGAAATGTTAAAAATCTGACATCAAATTCTTAAGCATGACATGCTTGTTGAAGGAAATTGTCATGCTCATGACAACTTAATTGCCATGCTTAAAAGTCTGACATGAGATTTGTTGCGAATTCCTTTAGTTAAGAACTTAAGATGGGTTGATTAGGTTGAATATACCTGGAAAAAAAAAAGAAGTTGGTTAAGCGACGTCGAAAACCAGAACCTTCCCTAACTGTCGCTCATAATTTCATGCCAGGAAACAAGAATAAAAGTATAATTTTGAGATCGCCTGTCAGATCATTACCCACATATACTAGGTTTTTTTACAGGGTTAAAAAATATGACCAGCAAGTGCAAGTGCAATGTACAAGGGAATAATCACAGATATTGTCCTCCTGGAGTGTGTTAGATGATTGTGTAAAACACCGCGCGACACCGGTTAAACAAACAAAACTCTTTTTGGCACCGCAACTCAACTCAATCAATAAAGCAAAGCAAAGCAAGGCATGCGGGAAGGAATATATCCTCCCTCTGGAGGAGAGGAGAGGAGAGGAGGGGAGAGGAGGACGGCCGCTAATGCGTCTACACCAGTCTGTCTTCCGTGAGGCATCTAGCAAATGGAAAAAGGGCCGCCGGCGCAATGAAAGGAAGAGGAGATGGAGATGAGATGCTCCTCTAATAACTTCGAGGGCAAGGCTCCTCCTCCATGGTCTCTTAAGAGTTCACCATATATGTGTCATGTGTTGTGGCCATCGAATCTTCGGCTGAAAATATACTTTACACGATGGGCAAAGTGAAGAACACAAGCAATATACAATGATGATGTATAGTAAAGGAATGTAATAATGTGCCTGGAATGTTTATCTTGTTGGTCGATGATGGGCCAGATTTGCTGAGAGAGAGAGATAGAGAGGCCACATCTGGACAATGGGGAGAATGCGCGTCAACGGCTGGTCGCCGAGGAAAGGGCGGAGATCGAATATGAGACGGGAAGATAACGGTTATCTGCCAGATGCAGCGACGAAGGAGGAGGAAATAAGCAGCAGTTGCATCCATGATTGGCAAGAAGTTTTCAGGCTCCAGCCCAAGAGAGATCATGGGCAGAGCAACAAGAAGGTTTCACAAGATGTCTATGGGCCTGGATGCTTTTTTAAAGGACTATCCTTCTTTGTCATGAAAGTAGAATGCCAGCTTAAAAATGTAAAACATTTTTGTAGGCAAGTTTAGCCTAAAAATCCCTTATATTTTGAGACGGAAATAGTGTAAGATTATTATGAGGCCTAGGCCAGAGGTCGTTTCATCAACCAGCTCATCGCCACACCCATACCCATACCATCTTTGTAAGAAGCAGCTGCTTCTTCAACATCTATGGGTTTGCTAAATGTGCGTGCCGCACATGCCACCGCCGCGACACAAGCCTGGCCTGATCCGGCTCGTGCCTTGTAGGGTGTGCCTCCATCAGGGCACAATATTGTACAAACATCATACAACCCAATGTTTGCATTACTTTGATGTTCTATTCCCATCATAGGTGTTAGGTCCGAGCAGATACATCTGGTATGCATCCTGCTTTGCTTCACCCAACAACGAGATTTTATCATTTCACATGACTAGAGAACACCCCGACACAACCAAAATATTAAACAAGCCACATATTATTGTATTTATAATTAATTTCTGAGGCAACCAAGCACAAAGATCCACACAACATAATAAGTTAACAGCAACCATTAAAGTTCGCTAGGGACGACAGTTCCACACCAAATCAAACGAGAAAACAACGAGGTCACGGGGGATATTTGGAGATATAACAGAGACTCTTTGGTATGCAGCACATCTCGGAGCACGACATGTACTAGTACTACCATTTTACTTCAGGAGGGTCTTCACAATGGATTTCACATTCAGCTTCTTCAGGTCAGTGTAGGACTGGCCACATCCGACGAACATGACCGGAGATCCAGATATGTAAACCATGGACAGCGCAGCTCCCACCTGCATATATTTTTCATGAACTCGGCATCAGAATGCTGTAAGGGGTTGGTTACAGTGATTATTAATCAAGCATATGTTCTGCACAAGTCCCCCCTACCTTGTCGTCGATAGTGTCAAACTTGGTGAGCAGGATACCATCAATCAGTCTGGCTGTGGGAACAGTGGAAAGATCTGCCAATTTCTGTGCAAGAAAGAAAAGTTCAAAGCAGTCAGTAACGAAAGAAAACACAACATGTACGTTGGTTGCTTCAATCTGTCTGTCGCTGCAAAACCAGTACCTGATTGAACTTGTTGAGCTGATCAACTGCATCATTCCCAACTAATGCCTCTCCCACAAATAAAACCAGATCTGGCTTGTTGAGATTGATGAGCTTGGAGAGTGCTCTCATGAGTGGCTCATTATCCTGGCAACATCAATTCACAAGACAAAATGTATCAGACCAGTGTGAGAGCAGGAAGCAGGGTGGTTAAGATTTAGTAAGGACACGGTCCAACAAGAACACAGAAAGAGTATATTGCAGTTAATCCACTGGACCAACCTGCATACGTCCGGCCGTATCAACAAGAACAACATCTGATTTGTTTCGAGTGGCTTCCTGGATAGCTTCTTTCGCCACAACTGCTGGGTCCTTCTCATATCCCTTCTCAAATATAGGTATCTGTACACAATATCGTCATGTAAGGATACAATTACAAGTTGGTGGTTTCGTTCAAAAAGGTACAAGTTGGTGCGTCTGGGATTGGGAAGAAAAGCACACATACTAAAACTGAACAAAACAGCAGGACGCATATTTTGCCACCAGTTAAGCAAAAGATGTGTTATATACAGATGAACTAATGAGGTCACATTTACAGACAGTCATACTAATGACAAGGAATAGCTAAACCCAATGATGAGGTTAGAGATTCATCAAGTGCATTACATCTTAATTCTTTTACCTACATGCAGCAGGATTCTTCCCAATTGGTTTTCCTCAAAATGTAAGTGCATTATATTGATTGAGCAGAATAGATTCGCAATATGCACACAAACTCCACTGTTTGCAAACTATGATTATAACATTACTCTTACTGTCTTGCATGATTACAAAACAAAACAATGACCTACAAAATTCAATGTGAGCTGTTGCAAAACTGGGTACATAGAACTGTTGTGTTACTCAAGAGGGGAGATGGTCAGTACCTCAAGCCTGCGAGCATGAGTCCGCAGCTGCTCAACAGCACCAGATCTGAAGGTATCACATGCTGCCATCATGACACTGAGGTTATGCTGAAGAAGCCAATAAGCGACCTGTAAAGATGCAAGACAGGATGACGTGAGCAAATTCTTCAAATGAAGTACTCCCTCCGTTCGTTTATATAAGGCGTTTCAGACAGCTGGGTCTGAACTGTTTAGTACACTGTCTGAATTTGCTAAAACGTCTTATATAAGTGAACAGAGGGAGTATGTTTTCTCATGGACGGCATTTGAAATATATTAAACCTTTGCAAGATTGGTAGATTTTCCAACTCCATTCACTCCAACAAAAACAACGACATATGGCTTGCCACGCTCCTTGGCAGCTTGTACATCCCTTAATATGTCAATGGATCGCCTTGGAGTTAAAATGCGAAGGAGAGCCTCCTCCATAGCTGTCTGAAGAAGCAACAACCAGATAGTGTATGAGGAAGCTGTACAGAATGTCTGCTTGAATGTAAATGTGAAGTGATCAGGAGTGGTGTGTGCTGCAAACCTGAACAGTAGAAGAAATTCTTGTGAAGGATCCTAGCTTCTTGCCCTCAAGGCTAGCTGCTACTGATTCACAAAGCTTTTCTGCTATTTCTTCAGCCTGCACAAACAAGGCCAATTTCATTACCCAGACAGATGAAGAACCAAACTACAAAGAGCTGGTTTAGTAAGGTTATTAAATATGAAGCAAGTCGCCTAGTAATATGAAGAAATGCATACCACATTCTTTGTCATCAGTCTATCTTTAAGAGCTTTGAGTGCAGGTTGCAGATCAGACTTCTCAAGTACATTGTTACCTGCAATGCTGAGCACAGAAAAAATACAAATGTTGCAATTAAGTGACATGTTCATAGATTGCAAAATTGTGAGAAAGCTAACAAGCTGGTAAACACTACAAAATGCAGGATGTTAGAAGAAAACAAAAATCCTAGTTAATATATTACAGGCAGTGAAAGACTAACCACCACCTCAGATATGTACCCTGTATCATGGTTAACATGCTTATATTCAAGGTTTCAAACTCAACTTGCTGTTCTATATCACATTTTCTCTATGTATTCTTTGGAATACAACTATACTATTTTACTGTACCACCATACCAGGTATGTGTGTATCAAGTGTGCACTGCAAACTGAGGTGGCAGGTGCAACGGCATTACTCCATCGATGCAGTTAGCTAATGGTTTAGCTAGCAAATTTGGGTGAATAAATCTTGTCTCACATACCTGCATCTCTTCCTAAACGAAAATGGATACTAAATCTTGTCATCAGCCAACAAATCATGGAGACCCAAATCATAACTTATTTTTTATTTCAGATAATGACCAATGAGAAGACATCAAAATCATATAGTGCTTCTGAAGACTAAGCTATCTACTATCTTATGTCCATGCCGCGATTTGAACTGTAGGATGTTAGTATCGGAACATTATGTAAACGCTCATATCACCTGAGTGCAAAATAGATTTAAGTTGACACTACTAGCAAGTAGCAACTTGTTGTTAAGCCAATACAACTAAAGAGAGATTATTAATTATAGGCTACTAATGATAAGAACAAACAAATGCAGAACACAATTCTTATATACCTCTTGAACATGGAGGAGAACCAGCCCTTCTTCTTCTGGCCAGCCCCAGCATTCTCCTCTTCCTCATCCTCTTCGTCCTCACTATCGCTGCTCAGATCTTCATCCTTATCCATCATGCTGTCCCCCTGGTTGGTAAGCACCTTCTCTATCACCTCCTCCCCTCTCTCGTCAGCCGGGTCCGTGAAGTCCAGCTTCTCGTTCTTCGGCGGTTTGTCATCCCAGACCCTCATCTGCTTGACAACCTTCTTGGGCTCGGTCTTGGCCGCCTTCTTCACATCGTTCTTCTTACCGCCACCGCCGCCCTTCTTTCCTCCTGTCTTCTTACGCAAGGTATTTACATCGAAGGCCCCGTCGTTGGGGTCCCCGTTCTCCTTGCCATCATTGTCAACAACAACAGCCCGGGCGGCGCGAGAACTGTCCTTAACAGCACCATTCTCCTGGCCACCCTTGGCAACCGTACCGTTAGCAGTGAAACCACCGTTGTGCTCCTTCCCGGAGTCGCCATCGGAGTCATCCTTCCCAGAGCCAGAATTCTTCTTCCCAGCAGCACCGCCCCCAGCGCGAGCATTGGGGCCGAGCTTCTTGCCGGCAGGACCACGGCCGGCGCCGGAGCCGGAGGAGGGATTGGTGGGCTGCTGCTTGGACTTGTTCATGGCCTCGGCGCGCGCCTCGGCCTCGAGGTGCAGCTGCCGGAAGGTCTCGGTGAAGAGGTCGTCATAGGAGACGCGCTTGGGGTTGTAGATCTGGGAGAACTCCTTGCGGACGGCGGCGAGCAGGCCGTCGACGTAGAGGAGGTGGAGCATGCGCTGGTAGACGGCGACGAAGACGAGGCCGAGGTCGTTGTTGAAGGTCCACTTGAGCGCGTAGGCGTCCTTGGTGAAGCCGGCGTCGCCCGAGCGCTCCTCGAGCAGGCAGGAGCGGATGAGCGCGTCGATGGGGGAGCCCTTGAGCAGCGCGGCGCCGCCCAGGGCCCGGCAGGACGACCACAGGATGAGGCCGCCCCGCGTGAAGATGAGCAGCTCCTCCAACATCGCCGCCGGCCGCCTGGATCGGGAATCGGGTTAGAGATCGCCGGATCGGGATCCGGGGGCGAGCGGATCGGGCGATTTTGAACCGATCCGGAGGTGAGATCGATGGATCGAGGGGGGGGAGAGGGGGTTGGGGAATTCGTAGGACGTACCTTGGGATGAGGAGACTCGCGATGGATTTGCTTGCTTCCTTGCTTCCTCGCGGAGGGGAAGAAAGCACGGAAAAAAGAAAAAAGTGGAAATTAGTTTTTGCGGTGTGTCAGCGGGTGGGATATATATATACTACCAAGGAGGTGGACGGTTGGATGGCTCTGTGTGTCTGTCTGTCCAGCCCGGCGGACTGGTTGACTGCGTCCGTCTCGGCGTCCGCGACTCCGCGTTGGGATTCAACATTGTGCACGTGATGGCGCGGCACTCCACGTCGGACCTGAATGACATTTTTCATAGTCGAAGGACCTTTAAAATAGTTCGAGGACCTAGGGTGCACTTCATTCCTTACTTGGGGACAGAGGGAGCATGGGAAGTAGATTTTTACTCCCATTCCCTTGTTTGGCATATGATGGGAATTGGCGTGGGATAAAACTCTCCTCACGAATTAACTGGGTACCCCCTGGGAAGAAATCGGTGGGAATTGCCTTCCCCAACTCTCAGTCCCCTTCCCACTTAAACTCCCATTCCCTCTAATCAAATAGTGGATTTTTAATCTCCTTACCCCTCAACTCCCATTCCCCATCTCTAATTCCCCTGAAACAAACACGCTGTATGTACCAGACCAGACACAACCTGAATCTTAGCATTCCTCCTGAACCTCCAGTCATGATCAAGATAATCAGAACGTGGCAAACACAACATTAATCATCAGGATTACAGCCATACCAGACAGGCAGTTTATAACAAAATCTACAGGCTCTTGATCCATACTAAACAGTAAACACCATTGGTTATCAAAAAAAAAAAATCTCTAGACCAAGATTATGTATGATCTATACAGGTAAGATAAAAGAAAAATCACTAGACCAAGATTATGTATGATACTAGTTGGGATTCAAGCCTATGCTCATTGCGGCAAATGTTCAGACAGACAAATGGATGGCCGGCTCTTTATGAATATAAAACTGTTACATGCGTCTGACTCATTCCATGCCAATTTAAAAATAAATACATCATCAGTTCTGGAGCATCTCGGAGGTTTTCTTGGAATAAAATGGCATTCCAGAGTCCTACAAAGAACATTCAAGAATCAGGAATCGCCACATCACAAACATACACAGAAACAACGCTGGTTGATCCGATTCAAACAGGGTAGCAACACAGCCAAAGCAATCAACCATACCAAGAGATCTTATTTTTTGGTGGCCATTCAGTCGTGTTCACAAACTAATATCGTGTATGAAGCTGAATCAAGCCTGAACCAATATAAAATTGTTGTTACCACTGTCAGTAAAACTCTGGTGTACTGATTTCTTTCACCTGCATGCTGCTATTTGTACAAGAGTACGCACTCCAATTTGATTTCATTGACATTTGATGCAATTTCTCTGTGATTAACAGATCCAGAGCTCTACTGAATTCATTAGCTACAGCAACCATACATAAAAAGAACTTGCTCAAAGGCAGTGTTTTATCAAAATACTGAATGAATAATGTCAACTAGACATTTGCACTAGTAACCAGTCTGATTGACCCTTTCACTACACTACCAGGTTCAAAATCTGCAATAGGATTTAGGATAACCATAATAACTGGTTGTTATGGAAAGGAAGAGCGATTACAGTATAATTTAGCCACATGGAACTAATACATGTCCAGAACAACAACCTGTGCTAGGTAAACAAGAACAGGGGTAACAACCAGGCATTGATCTGAACTGAAAATCAACCAAGCAGGAGTTTAAGCACTAGCAAATTGAGCGGCATGATTCAAGCAGATTCAGAGGTACACTAACAAGTACTTCAGCCGGCAGAAGAGCCAATTCTTGGAGGAAGCACAAGCGTGGTCTGAAGGTAACACTACCGCCCATCTCCATCTGCTAATGACTCCGAGAACAGAGGAACATAAGGTAGAAATCGTTGTGTGTTCTTCTCAAGATTAAGGATACAACCAACTTTCTGATGTTGCATATCGTACGCTACCAAGGTATCACCTCCATGTGAAACCAGGAAAATGGTGTCGCAATCTGGGTGAATCCCAGCCACCCTGTACTCCTCCCCAGTCATGCTCATAAGCTCATTGATGCTGGCAGTATGCTTCAGAACCAATTCTTTACTGTCACAATCCTTGAGGCACCAGAGTTCTATCTCAGAATCTAGGATTTTATTGTTATCATCGAGGAAGATACAGCATAGAGTAAGCACCCCTGCGACGATCCGATCGTACCAAATCTTCGACCGTACGGCATAGGGACAGTCTTCCGCACTTTACCTTGCATGTCAATCCCCAGGAGCACATGCTCGTTGCTGATGCCCTTCGGGTTGCCAATCACATACATCATACCGCCAACAAAGACACCCTTACTATAGAAGAACAGCGCCAATTTCTCAACAATCCCACCATCTCCGCGACTCCAGGCTCCCGTTCATGACGAGTAGATGTTCACTCCTGTCATGTACGTTTCCACAGTGGTCTCCTCGAAACAAAAAACGTGGAAATGGGATGAGACTGCCGGATCAAAAGCCAGGCCTGCCATACAGTTATACCTAAATCTGTCTGCCGGCGCCTGCGGTTGAGGGGGCAGCTCCACCCACCTCCCAGTGGCCGGATTGCACACAACAAAACGGAAATCATCCTCTGCCCAAGCCCAAGGGTTCACCATGTTCTTGCTGGAGCTTAGGTAGAGAAGGAGGCCATTGCAGGCGTCCACCTGAGCCATGTCCTTGTACTTGCCAGGCTGCAGGTAAGGGAGGGAAGGGTCGAACGGGGCTGCGCCGCAGGAGACGCTGGCGAAGTGGTGGCGATTACAGCCGACAGTGGTCGTGTAGAGGAAGCCGGCGAGGGTCTGGGGCAGCTTCTTGCGGTTGGCGGGGTCGGCGATGAGGTCGCGCCAGCGCACGGAGACGCACTTGAAGCGGTGGAGGGATCTGGCGGGGATGCGGGAGAGGATCTCCAGGATGAGGTCGTCGGTGAACCGGCAGGCCGTCCCCGCCGTCGCCCCCGGATGGCTGTCCAGCCTCGACTTGTTGTTCCTCTCGAAGACCTCCCCTTTATCCGCCTCCTCCATGGATCGGAAGCGGGAGAGCCTAGGCAGGGACAGGTTAGGTCTGGTGGATCTGCAGTTGGAGAGAGGATATCATCGATCTGGCGTAGGAAAATCGACCCGGGTAGCAGCCGGCGGTGGTGACCTCGCCCTCGCCGTGGTGAGTCGGGAAAGGTGGTACCTTGGTTTAGGCGGCGACGGGCGACGGAGATGCAGCCGGCGGCGACTCGCTTCTCGGAGGACAGAGGCTCAGGAAAATCGACTCTTGGCGAATGTGAATGCTGAACTCTTTTTTTCCCCGAGGAAATTGAAGCTCTTTGTTTGTTGTAGAAGAGTTACCGAATTTTGAGAATTCGTAACTTTTGGAGTTTATCATTTTTCAAACATGTTTTTTCCAAAGTCAAGAAAAAAAAACACCAACCAAAGATGACACAATTTGAGGCAACAATCCCCGAGCAAATGGTACCTAATATGATCTGTTTCGCCACTTATCTTCATGGTAAGAGCATTTTCAGCCGTTGGCCCCAGGGGGCGCCTAAAATCGCCGCCTGGAGCTTGGCGGGGAGACCTTTATTCCATCTTCAGGGAGCCGCCGCCGTCTCGCCTTCCTGAGCAGGACACAAACCCTAACAAGACAGAAAACAACTACTGAAAATGGAGCCCTCCCGCCGGCACTTGGCAAGATCCACCGCGCCCCCATGACCCTAGAGTCACCGGAGACGAGGTGGACCTGCAGCGGCGCCGACGAGAGGCTAAAACCCTAACTTTCTTTCTTGGAGGAGGAGGAACGAAGAGTGAAGCGAATACAACAACTTGGTTGTAGAAATGCTAAGGTTGTCAAGAGGGAGGGGGATCTGATGTAGCAAGATAATTACGAGGGGAAAGAACACTTTAGTGACGCAGGAAGCAATAATTCTAAGCACACGCACCTAAATATTAATAGGATGATTAATACTTAAATAGAGAAGGTAATTGCAATAGATCTCTTATACTCGTGCATTTTAAAATCTTCTATCAAGATAATTATAGAAAAAATAGACACCGACACATTTAGGATAGTAAAACTGAGGCTAATCACTGCCTTCTCAGGCCATCAACATCTGAACCATTCATTTTGTGATCTTACAATTTTCTGGCCGTCTGGTGCTTCTCCTTTTCTTCCCGGACTCTGTCTGGCCATCCTCGTCTCAGCAAAAAAAGTTGATTTAAATAAGTTGGGTTGCTTGTGTTTTCCCTATGGTCAAGGGATTTTTAAGTTCCGGTGAACACATGCTTTTGTTACTGTGTCTGCGCCATATTCGCCCTGTGTTTATTTCCGATAATATCTGTTTTCATATTCATTTCCGATGTTTCTATATTGTTTTCTGCTTCCACACAAAAATTAAAACAAATATGGTAGGACCTAGGTCCGTTCGTTTCTGCTTTGTTTTCATCCCTACTCATATGCATTTGGAGACTAGATGAATGGGGAGCAACATCAGAGTCGCCATATCTTAGTCTTTGCAAAAAAATAGTATGTTCTTTCATTCAAACACTTTGATTCCCTCCAAATTTAAACGTTTAGCACATCAAGCAAACATGCACATAGTTTTTGACAAGTTGCATGAACAAAAGCATTTAAGCGGCGACATGTGCAACTCACATGTTATCGTCGTGTTCATTGTCCTCTCCTCCTCCGGTGTTTGCATTGTGCCCTCCTTCTCCAGTATGTGCAGTGTGACGTCCTCCTCCGTCGTTTGCATTGTGCCCTTGTCCTCATGTCCTGGAACATATGAAATCCTCAAATTAGCAACACGAACAGATCCATGAGGCAGATGACACGATCAGATTAGTGTTACTTGGAAGAAATCAAGGGAGGGGGAGGAATGTGGAAGTTCTTGAACACCCTGGGATGACGAACAATGGATTCCTTTTTCCCCGCAGAGGAGGAGGAGGAGAAGAAGAAACCAGAGAAGAAAAAACTAAAAAATAGTTTTGCTTGACGAGGGGTCTATATACGAATGAGCGAAGGCGTTGGGTGGAGCACTAGGCGTCCAACTTTGACACGTCTCTGCATGACTATCCATCGCGATTGGCTGCGCCCATCTAGGTGTCCATGGATCCACATTGGGAGTAAATTCCGCACGCAACGCGACACGCGCTAGGATGGATCATTACTGAATTTCAAACAGAAGTTGGGATTTCAAAAAGGATTTGATTTTCCTTGTACAGCTGCAACACGAACAAATCATTTCCTAAAAGATTAAGTTGGCAAATTGAAATTGACAAGTCAGTATTAATGCCTTATGGTTGACAACCACATTTTCTTCCAATGAGATAGTTGCGACGGAATACTTGATCAAATCCAGAAATTGCAAGCCTCTGTATCATGTCTAGAACCTTTACCTGGGTAGACAGATTCTACAAGAAGCATTTGGCCCATGCTAAATTCACACTTTGACTTTTGTGTTCTGTAACACGGTTTGGTCACACCGCAATAAAACCTAAAAACTCTCCTTCCCTTAGCTCCGGGGGAAAACCCTAGCTCTAGTGGAGTGAGCGATGGCGATGCTTGGGATCGCCCCCTTCTTGAGGGCATGAATCTTGAGCTGGTGGGCGTGAAAGACCGGTGGCGGCTTTGCTTTGCATGGTTGTGGGGGTGGTTTCTTGCGTATGGATTTACGATTACAAGGGTTACATGTAACTGAGCGTCGGGGTATACCTATATAAAGTATGTTATACCCCCAGGTTTACCACCTAGCTACGTTACATGTGCCCATTACAAGAGGCAACATACACTCTTGGTTGTCTATGATAATGACTAGTAACGTCACGCTTCAATGCTTATTGGACATCTCCATCTCCATTGATCCTCTTGGACGTTGGCCTCCTGAATAAACCAAGTGAGATTCATCTGAGTGAGGGTATGCCCTTCACACTGTGAACCAACAGAATTCTCTCTGGGGATACCCACACCGACTGACAAAAACCCCATGCTACTGACATTGTCTTGGACCGTAAAGAATACAGGCTTGGGCCTTTGTTGAGTTTTGTGTCACCATGGGCCTACCCTCTGGGAGATAACCTCGCCAAAGCTGCCTTAGAGGGCCTAGATAGTGATATTGACAGGTGTTCGATGGCCTTTGAGGAGGCCTTCATTGGTGTGAGCTTGGCATATTTCTTCTGAATATGATCATCATCAAAATATAAGCTATCTCATCGTCTCTCCTGGTGGCCAACTCTTTGGCATAGGCTTCGTGAAGAGGGCCAAACCGGTGGGGTTTGTTGCGAAGTCACTGGCTCGCGGAGTACTGATAACGACGACACTTGTAGTCAACCTCGCTGGTTCTCCTCCCTCGACAACATGTGTGGTTTTTGTGTTCATAGTCAGATCGGTTGGTGGTGCCCCTTCGCGGGTTGTAGCAGATTTTGCCTAGATTTCACAATTAACCAGGCAACTCTTTTCCTTTTTAATGAGATGATGCCTCTGTTTAAAAAATACTTATTTTTTGCACTTTAGCTATATGTAAATTACCTGGAAATTCTGCTCAGATTACTCAATTTTGTAACCTTTGATTGTTGCTTCATGATTTGTGCTCTTTTTTTTCCTTTTGTGTCTTGTATCTTTTTTGGGTTGGGAAAAATTGACTTTCCTCTATTTTGGGTTAGTTAAATCCTTAATTGGTTGAAGCCCATTATATTCACGACCTAGCCCTTCCTCCTCTTCCTTTATTTTCTGCTCTGTTTTTCTATTCTTTATGTTGTTTTGCTTTTGTTTTTTTCTTTATTAGTAGGCACCTTTTGTGGATATTTTTTAGATGTTTGGTGAGTGTATATGTGTACAGAAATACTATAAAATATGCATGAAAATTTCACTATTATATGATTATTCTTTTCATACTAGAAAAGAGCACTTTCAGTGCAAAGTTATATGCAAGTTATTTATATTTATTTTATTTTATTCTTAAAGGGCAATACCAGTGTCACTAATTCATTGTTCTTATAAAACTCCATTATTTTAATTTTCTGTTTAAGCTATTATTTCAATTTTTTTCTTCTTTAAAGGTAATACCAATGCCACTATTATATGCTTACTCATGTATATTTTTAAAAAAGCATAATTTTTATAATGTGTGCAATTTTTTATTAATATCTTTTGTATTATTTTATTTTATTTCCTATTAAAGGATAATACCATTGCCACTGATTAATTTCCTTAGACATTATTTTGGTTTGTTATAGTTTTTAATTATTGTTTTCTTAAAGAGTAATATCAAAGTCACTAATTCATTATTCTTAGAAAAATATTTTGATTTAGTTTTCGTTTTTAAGGATAATACCAATGCTACTAATTCAGTACTTCTTGCAAAACTCCTTTTTTGTGAAAATTTCACCTTTTATATTTATTCTTGGATATTATGAAAAAACATATTTTTTATGTAATGTGCAAATTTGTAATTGTTTGATTTATATTTTTTTCGTTCTCTTTCTTCTTAAAGGGTAATGCAAATCACACTAATTCATTCTTCCTTCAAACACTTTATTATTTTGACTTTTTAGTTAATATTTCTTTTTCTTTTTCCTTCAAGGGCAACAACAATGCCACTAATTCCTTCCTTCCTTGGAAACATTTTTATGCTAAAATTGGTTATACATGCATATTATAAAAAGCATAATTTCTGTTAAATTGTGTGCAAATTTTGTCAGGGTAATATCAAGGTCACTAATTCAGTCTTTCTTAGAAATCTTCATTACTTTGAATTAGTTTTAGTTTTTGTTTCATCTCTTTTCTTCGTAAAGGGTAATATAAATGCCACTAATTCATTCTTTCTTATGAAACTAGATCTTGATTTAGTTCATATTTCACTTGCTTTCATGGGTTAGGGTTATACCAATGCCACTAATTCATTCTTCATTATGACATTTTTTAGTGAAAAACCCCACTATTATGTGCTTATTATTGCATATTATAAAAAAACACGATTTTTGTGTAAATTGTGTGAAATTTTTGTTTTAGATTTTTTTTCATTTTCTTTCTTCTTAAAGGATAATACAAATGCCACTAATTCATTCTTTCCTAGAAAACTTCATATTTTGATTTTTTTAGCTTATATTTCATTTTCTTTGTTCCTAAGGGTATTACTAATGTCACTAGTTCATTCATTTCGTACGAATTCCTTTTTGCAAAAATTCCATATTATATGATTATACTTCCATATTATAGAAAATCGCAATTTCTATGTATATTATGTGGAAATTTTGTCATTACTATAATTTTATTATATTTCTTCTTAAAGGGTAATACCAATACCACTAGTTCATTTTTCCTTGGAAAATTTCAATATTTTTAATTTATTTTAGTTTAATATTTCATTTTGTTTATTCTTCAAGGGTAATACCAATGTGCTAATTCATTCGTTCTTAGATTTTTTTTTCAAAAGTTCAACTATTATATGTTTATTATAGCATATTAGAATTTTTGCAATTAGTTTTACTTCTTGTTTTATTTATTATCATATTTGTCTTATGTCTTACCAGGTATTGGGTCAGTTTTTTTGTTATGTTTCAGACCAAGACCAAGTATCTAATGGACTTTTGTTTATTTGTTGCATAGGCCCGAGTGATATTAGAAATGACGACTGGGACCAAACTTTTTTTATTAGTGCATGTCTTTATTGACTCACAAGAAAAAAATAATCGATAGGAATAAAATCATTTTTTATCTCCCATGTGCTAATGTTTATGGCTCCAATTCTAATTTTATTCATTTGTTGTTTTTTGTCACGTAGAAAAGAGTAGATGGAGATTTGTATACGTCTGCCATGTTGGAAATTCACTTCTAGTCCAACTCAAACAGTACAGTCATAAATCTGAAGGCATGGAGCATCACCGAGCAGCTTATACATTTTTTTTTTTGAATTGATCGGATTGCTTACCACATATGTCGCATGGTGCGGGGAGCTCAAGCATGGCGTGTTAACTGGAGTATAAACGAGGCTAGACAGCGTGCAGTCGTGCAGCAGCGTGTGCATGCACATGCAGGGCGGGACCTCACAGTAATTAAGAACAATAAAATAGTGACTAATCCAAAATTAGTTTTCAGACCAGTCTTGCTAAGTCTCAGTTAAGTCTCAGTCGATGCTATACCCGTGAGATCTTATATTGAGATCCGTGCATAATTTTATTTTCATTTTATTTTCTCTTTTACATGTTATGTTATTTGATTGGGACTTGGTTAAATCTCAGTCGACTGAGATTTAGTAATATCCTTTTCAGACACCTGTCAATCCTCATGCATTTTTTAATAAATATGGCATCGACTGAGACATACTCCCTCCGTTTCTTTTTATTCCGCATATAAGATTTGGTCAAAGTCAAACCACACAAAGTTTGATCAAATTTATATAAAAAAATGAACACCTACAATATTAAAACTATATAGTATGAAAATACGTTTCATGGTGCATCTGATAATATAGATTTCATATTGTGAATGTCTATATTTTTTAATATAAAATTAGTCAAACTCTACAAAAACTTGACTTTGATCGAACCTTATATGCAGATTAAAAAAAAATGGAGGGAGTAACGAAGTATCAACGGAGTGAGACTTAGCAAAACTGTTTGGTGAATGCCCCTGTGCTGAACGTTGATTTCAGACAAATGAAATAGGAGAGGGTGCTCTATTTTTCTGAAGCTTTGCAGCATCCATCTAAATGGGGTTCAGACGTTTCAGGGAACGCCAAAGGAAAAAAATTCTACAATTGGTGTACCAACTTCAGATCATCGTCCCTCGCCGCGGGCGCTCATCTGGGAGAACACTTTGCTGTCGCCGAGCTCGGTCATGCTCAAGCAGGTCTCGTCCTCGTCGTCCGTCAACAAGCTCACGCCCACGCCCACGACCACGTCCTCTGGGAGCTGCGTGGCGACGGCGCCGCTGTTGCCGAGTTCGTTCCCGGCGACGTTCGTCTCGTGCAGCTGGAGGCAGTACTCCAGGTTCCACAGCACGTCGCCCATGGACGGCCGGTCTATCCAGCAGTCCGCCAGGCACTTCTCCGCGGTCTCGGCGAACTTGTGCAGCGACTCCTCGTCCGCCTCGCCGGCGATCCGCGGGTCGGCGATCTTGTCGAGCCCCCGTTCTTCCCCGCGCGTCCTCACCGCCCACTCGGCGATGTTGATCTGGCCATGCTCCAGGCTCTGGTCGATCACCGGCCGCGCGCAGAGCACCTCCAGCAGCACCACGCCGAAGGAGTAGACGTCCGACCGGTCCGTCAGCTGCTGCGTCTTGAAGTAGCCCGGGTCCAGGTACCCGAAGCTGCCCTTCACCGCCGTGCTCACGTGCGTCTCCCCGAACGACGGCCCGATGCGCGACAGCCCGAAGTCGGCCACCTTGGCCACGACCCACGATCACGCCGCCACCGTCGCTCCCGAGGAGGATGTTGGTCGACTTGACGTCGCGGTGGATGATGTTCTCCGCGTAGCCTCGGTGCAGGTAGTGCAGGCCCCTCGCCGCGCCGATGCAGATCTCCAGCCGCTGCCTCCACGACAGCGCCGGCTCGTCGGAGCCGTACAGGTGGCTCCGCAGCGTGCCTTTCTCCATGTGCTCGTACACCAGGATCATCTCCGCCTGCTCGCTGCAGTAGCCGATGAGCGACACCAGGTGCCGGTGCCGGATGCCGGACAGCACCACGATCTCCGTCTGGAACTCCGGCAGCCCCTGCTGCGAGGCGCGGGTGGCGCGCTTCACCGCCACGGGCGTGCCGTCACCGAGCACGCCCTTGTACACGTTCCCGAAACCGCCCACGCCGATGAGGTTGCGCTCGTGGAAGTTGTCCGTGGCGGCCTTGATCTTCGCCAGCGAGATGTGCAGCTTCGTGCTCACCCTCTCCATCCCGCCGGTCTTGCGCTCTCTGGACCACCGGTTCTTCAACTGCTCAGCCCAGACGGAGGCGCCGTACTTGGTGTACGGCACGCCGAAAAAGCAGAGCACCACGCAAGCAAGAACGGCGGCGCTGAGCACCACCGACACCGTAACGACAATGATTCTCTTCGTCCCGCCGTGCGATCCCCTCGAGCTCAAATCGACGGGTGGCAGCCTCATGATCTCCAGCCCGTTCAGTATGCCGCCTCCGCTGCTTTTCGGCGACCAGCCGATGCTGATGGTGAGGTTCCCGGCTCTCGGCGCCCTGGCTGCGTAGTCCATGTAAAAGGCCTCGTTCGACTGCCTCGCCTCAGGCCGGTTCTTAGGCGTGAGCTCTCTGGTGCCAAGGGCTTGCGCGACATAGACGTTGAAGACGATGCCAACGCCGACGACGGAGCTGAGCACCTCATAGTCGCAGAAGTGGAGGCGGACGAGGTAGCGGGACCCTGGAAGCTCCGCCACGTGACGTTGAAGTTGAAGCCCGGGGTTGTGGCCTGCAGGAGGTCCGTCATGTTCGCCGCGCTCTGCGTCTTGTACACCACGTCCGGCGCCACCTCCTGTGTGTAACCGTTGGACGGGGCGTAGATGATCGGGCTGGAGGTCGAACTGACCACCGACTGCCACCCGTAGAGGTAGGGGCCGTCGGGGAGCCACGTCCTCCACAACGTGTCGTTCCCGGTTGTCACCTTGGGCCCGCCGACGTTGAGGCGATACACCGTCTCAAGCGGCTGCTGCTGCCCCAGCTCCATGTCGTCGTTCACTGCGGCGCCCACCAGTGTCGCCGTGTTGTTCCACAGCAGCTCCGGCGGGGCCGGGAACAGCTCGACAGCGTTGACGAACGCGGAGGAGCCGGCGTCCGCGGTGAAGGTGACGGTGATATTGCCGCCAACGACGCCGCGCGGGACGAAGAACTCCTTGACCACCCCGGCGGGCGGCGGCCTGAAGGAGGACAGCAGGGGGTAGGCGTTGAGGATCGAGACAGTGAAGCGCGCGGACAAGATGTTGATGATATACTGAGAGGAGCCTGTGGAGGCGGCGGGGTAGAAGGGGAAGAAGTGGAGGCGCAGGACGAGGAACGACGGCGCGTCCGGCGAGGCGGGGTAGGCGAGGCGGTAGGAGAAGGCCGAGATGTCCGCGCGCGCGGCGGCGTACAGGGCTGGGGAGGAGCCCGGGGTGGAGGTCGCGAACACTGCCTGGGCGCGCGCTGGCGACAGGTAGGCGCGGGGGAGTTGGATGGGAAGGAGACGGAGGAGTTGGCGCCGCATGCGAGGAAGAATGAAAAGTCCGGTGAGAAGGCGGCGAGGGCGGCGTGCGGGAGAACCGTGGCGAGGTGGAGGAGGAGGAGGAGGATGGCGTGGACGGCCATTCAGGCTGTGGAGTCGTGCTGGTGCTGTGAGCAATGTGAGGATGCCGATGATCACCGGGGGATAAGCGCCGCGTAGCACGGGCAGAGTGGTGCACGAACAGTTCCATTGGAAGGTGGGCTTGACTAAACTTGGAAGCTTGGATTGCCGTGTGTGTTGAGTTTGGGAGAGCATGTTGGACTAGAGTCTGTCTGCACAGTAAGAGAATCTTGGCTATGTGTGGAGCTGGGAGAAACACTGGTTGGGTCAGCAAAAACGAACAACGAACGCGCTTTTCTTACAACCACGATTGTACCGGTGGGCCCCATGAGATATGATGGAATTTTGTGATTTTAGCTTCATTATTATGTCCAATAAATTCTTGAAAAATCACGAGAAAGTATTATTATCATGGCTCTCATTCCTACTACATGACAAAGAAAGTGTGAAATTTTTTATTTTCATCCTAGTTGTGGTGGGTGTTGTCGGTGTCAAAACCGGCGGATCTCGGGTAGGGTGTCCCGAACTGTGCGTCAAGGCCGGATGGTAACAGGAGACAAGGGACACGATGTGTTTACCCAGGTTCGGGCCTTCTCGATGGAGGTAATACCCTACTCCTGCTTGATTAATATTGATGATATGGGTAGTACAAGAGTAGATCTACAACGAGATCAAGGAGACTAAACCCTAGAAGCTAGCCTATGGTATGATTGTTGTATATGGAGTTGATGTCCTACGGACTACAACCCTCCGGTTTATATAGACACCGGATAGGGTTAGGGTTACACAGAGTCGGTTACAACGGTAGGAGATCTTGAATATCCGCATCGCCAAGCTTGCCTTCCACGCCAAGAAAAGTCCCATCCAGACACGGGACGAAGTCTTCAATCTTGTATCTTCATAGTCATGGAGTCCGGCTGAAGGTATAGTCCGGCTACCCGAACACCCCCTAATCCAGGACTCCCTCAGTAGCCCCTGAACCAGGCTTCAATGACGACGAGTCCGGCGCGCAAATTGTCTTCGGCATTGCAAGGCGGGTTCCTCCTCCAAGTCCTTCATAGAAGATTGCAAACACCAAGAGTAGTGTCCGGCTCTGCAAAATAAGTTTCCACATATTGCCATAGAGAGAATAATATTAACACAAATCAAATCTGCTGGCGTATTCCGCAGTGCGTCATCACACTACGGCCAAGTCCTTTACTCGAATCGTTTTACTTTTCCACCTCAGCACGTTTTGCGAGGCGGTTTCCTTGGCACGTCTTGTCAAAGCAGAGATCGTGTACCCCATTTTACGGGATTCTCATCAATACGGACGTGGGTAACCCAACCGCACCATTTATCACGGCGCTTGGGAGGCAAGCGAGTTTTACTAGGCTGGTGGGGATGCACAACCGCATCCGCTCATATAAGGGGATAAGGATCCACCTTTTTACCTACGCCTTCTTCCTCCTTTGCCTATCCATCTCCTGCGCACTCGAGCTCCAGCGCCCAAGCCCGCACTACCCACCTCAACCTTCTCCAGCAATGTCCGGAGCGGGAGGCAAGTGGATGGTCTCCTCCGCCACGGAGGGCCAAGTCAAGAAGCTAAGGAAGGCCGGATACCTGTCTAAGGACATCGCGCACCGGCTTCCCGAAAAGGGGCAGCTTCTCCCCACCCCAAGGCCCCATGAGAGGGTAGTATTTCTTCCCCACTTCCTCAACGGACTGGGTTTTCCACTCCACCCATTTGTCCGGGGGCTCAAGTTCTACTACGGCCTGGATTTCCACGATCTGGCCCCGAACTTCATTCTCAACATCTCGGCGTTTATCGTCGTGTGCGAGGCTTTCCTCCGCGTCCGCCCTCATTTCGGCCTCTGGCTCAAGACCTTCAACGTCAAGCCCAAGGTGGTGCGCGGCAGCCAGGCGGAGTGCGGAGGCGCCATGGCGGGCAAGATGGCCAACGTCCTATGGTTCGAGGGCTCTTTTGTGGAGACCCTAAAGGGGTGGCAATCCGGGTGGTTTTACATCACGGAGCCACGCGATCCGAAATGGATCGCAGCCCCCGAGTTTCGATCCAGACCCCCCACGCGGCTTATGTCCTGAAAAGAGACGGGCCTGTCGTGGGGTGACGAAAAAGAGGTGACCGGATTGCAAACGTGCATCCAGTCCCTGGTGAACAAGCCAATCCGGGTTATGCTCGTCCGCCGGATCCTCCTGTGCCAACAACGGGATTTTAATCTGTGGGAGTTCGACCCGGCGCAACACCAAACCCTTAGCAGGCTCTTCGACACGACGTACGAAGATGCCTGGAAGGTGCTATTCAAGGGCGCCGAGGCTCCCGCATCCGCTTCCGAGGACCGCGGATACAGCTCGCAGCGTCACGCTAGCGAGGTAAGCTATCTTCACCTTTTACAGGATGTTAAGCTTTTTTCATAGTTTGACTCTATGCGGGATCTAAACTCCCTTACCTTTGACAGACTTGGCGGGCGATATCCGGACCGATTAACTGTCCAGCTCCGCTGCCCGAAGACCCAGCCCCAGCTCTACTAGTGAAGCTGCTGGTTTCGGCGCCTTATGTGGTGCCGGAGAAGAAGGCCAAGAAGAAGAAGACCACGAGAACTCGAAAGAGTGCCCGTAACATGGTGGTGTCGGACTCGTCATCCGACGAGTCCGAGACGCCCTCTTCCCGTGAAAATGAGGAGGAGGAAGAAGAAAACTCTCCCCCCCAGCGGAGTTAGGAGAGAAGAGGAAGGCCGCCCCGACGAGGGAGGCCGAGGGGTCTAGGAAAAGGAAGACCCCTCCGCCGGACTACTCCCCCGACGCCGAAGAGGGCGAAGAGGAGTGGCCAAACAGGGCCAAGCGTCCGGCGAAATCGTAAGTTCGGATATCAGAGTAACTCATGATGTTCCTTTGTTGCACAGCTTTCCCTAATGTCGAACGTAATTATGCAGCCCGCCCCGGGCCGAATTCAACGAATCGTCGGGGGGCTCCCTGGACTCATCGGACGTGAACTCAGTTCCGCCCACTGTCTCCCCCCGCACCACAGACGATGCCGAAGTGGCGTCGCGACAAGCTCCGGGGCAGGAGGAGGTGGTCCCGGAGGAGCCGCAAGGCAACCTCCCGGACTCCAGGAGTGAAGGGGATAAGGCCCCCCAGGGCTCCAAGTCCGGCTTTGTGCCGGACACCGCGTCGGAATCTTCCGCAGTTCCGGACCGCGGTAGGCGTACTCCTTCCAAGAGGAGCAAGCCTTCTGAGCCGGCGGCCTCCGTCCAACCGAAGGTGCCGGACAATCTGCTGGAGGTGCTTGACGGCGCCTCCATCGACGAGGGGCACCGTACTATTATGAGTACGGTGATCCAGAAGGTTCGGTCCGCCAAGAGCGGACTGACTGAAGCTTGCGCTAGCCTTCTAATAGGCTTCGAGGTAAGTAAAAATATGTAAAAATATTACCGCATAGACAGTAGCCCCTGATGCTCTGTTTGGCGTTCGGAAAGAAAAGCCGAATAGAGGATCTATTAAATTTCGCAGGAGTCTAAGAAAAAAGAGTCAATATGCGTATGCAGGCTTCGCTGCTATCCACCGCCGCACTGACTGCAGAGGTGGGTGTCCTGAAGCAGGACCTCGAGCGGACCGAGCAAGAGCTCGGCCTTGCCAAGCGGCGGCTCGAGGAGAAAGAAGGTAAGAAATACCTTACAGAAAAAGTGCCTATAAAAAGGCGTGATTGCAAAAAAATAACAGGATTGTACTGCTTATTGTAGGGGTCACGACTAAGGTGGCGACCCTTAAGCAGGCACTGTCTGAGGCCAAAAAGAAAACGGCCGCGGAGCGCACCGAGCGAGACAGGCTTGGGGCTCAGGTCGGCGAGGTGCAGCAAGAGCTTCAGGCTCTCATGAAAAAACATGAGAGTTTGGAGCTTGAGTCAAAGGCGCAAGCATCCGAGCTCGCGACGGCCCTTGAGACTGCCAAGTCTACCAAGGCCGAAGCCCAAAAGGCCCTCCAAGAGTTGGAGGAGATGAGGAAGATAGCAGTGGGTAAGGCATTCTTTATGCAAAGCAGAAATATAAAAGTAAACTACTTGTTACTTACCCGAATCCGGAGCTCTCCAGGGGCATTTGCAGATCTTCCCCGCAGCGTATCCGACGCCACCGCATTCTACCGAGCTGAAGAGGGCAGCTCGACGGAGAAGGTGTTCTGGTCTCAGTATTCTGAGGCCGGACACCCTGTGCCCTTGAGCGGCCAGCTGAAACAGCTGGTCGAGCTCCACAAGGCGGCCGAACAGGCCATGAAGGGCTTCATAGTTCGGCTGTGACCCGGAGAGGCCTTGCCTGGGAGCTATTTCGGGCTGGTGCAGCGGCTGGTGGAGGCCTGTCCGAGGCTCGAGGTCATCAAGCGCTCCGTCTGCATCGAAGGTGCCCGTCGGGCCCTTGCCCGTGCAAAGGTGCATTGGGGTAAGCTGGACGGTGAGAAGCTTGTGAAGGACGGGCCGCCGCCGGGGAAGGAGCATCGCAAGCCCGAGAACTACTACAAGGATGTTCTTGCAGGTGCCCGCCTTGTGGCGGATGAATGTACCATGGATGTGATTTTTGAATGAACTCGCTCGTGTTTATCCTGTGCGCTGAAAACTTGTTCATATGCGCTAAGCGATGCTTATTGAATTTAAAATATTACTTTCTGTGCGGCCGTTTATCAAAAAATTGAGAGATGGCCAGTCGTCGGCTTCTGCCCCCATGCCACTAGTGCTGGGGTGTTCGGGATAAACCTGAGCGCTCTTTTTCCCATAGTTGGGTCCTTCGAGGGAGGCGCTCAGCACAACGAACCAGGCAATCGGACTATAATGCTTGAACACTCTCACTTAGCCATGGAACTCTATAATTTTAAATTTCGGCGAAGCCCCTAGTTCGGAATACCGAGTTCGGGGCGCTATCCACGCCTTGGTCGGACAAAGCCAGCTCCTCGCTCGAAGCGGCATAAGTCTTTAGGAACTCGAAAAACCTCTCGAACAGTGACCGGTCTCTCGCCTCATCATGACAGTCAGTTTTAGCTTTCTCCACTGAGGTGCTTAACCCAGCTGAACCGGGGCACAATCGTAGTGGTTCTCCTAGTGCTACCTTAGCCGATATAGCGGAACGTAAGGCACCAAAACATAGGAGCCGGGCAAACCCAACTATTGACCCAAATTATGATTCGGAGCCGATGCATATAGTGCTATAAGTTCGGGGTGCCGCACTTGTGAAAGTGTACGGACTTCTCACACCATAATAAGGGGTACTGAAGCCCCTGGCGTGTTTGCCGTACCATGGTGTACGGGTGCAATCATGTCATTTAATAAACATATATGTGAAAAGAGGATAATGCAAAAATAGACAAAAAGCTATGCATTGTTTATAGAGAGGCTATTTATCAAAGCCGAACGATACAAATAGTGCGATAAGCAAAAAGATATTGGACTATTGAACATGTCCTGACCAGGGGTAGACCGCGGAATTATATTCAAAACAGGTATACTGCTCATAACAGAGACCACCTGGGAGTTCCATAATGCGGCATGGCTTGTCTGCCTCCCTGGATCTTGCATCGTTTGTGCGGCAGTCGAATTGCCGAATAGGTCGTCCGAAATATGGAGTCCTGAAAGTAAGAAAAAAATTAAAAAAAGAATCCGGCAGCCCCTAGTACGTTTTAAGCCGTATTTTGGGCATGCCGTTATTGTGCCCCTTCCCCTGTGCCCATGGTATTTCAAGGGCGTAGTTATGTACGCGAGGCACTGCTTTCGCTATGTCGCGAGAGCTGGGGTTGGGGCAGCATTGCTACGCTTGCTCAGAGCGTGCCAGGCGGTCCTGCTGTGGGTTACTCCGGGCGCGCTTGGCAGTGTTTGGCTTTTTAATGGCCGGACTGGAGAATTGCCTAAGAAGACTACTTTGTACTTTCGCTGCGAGAGCCGCCGTGTGCTCCTCCGTACGGAGGGAGCGTTCAGTGTTTCCGTTGACCGTGATTACTCCTCGAGGGCCTGGCATCTTGAGCTTGAGATATGCGTAGTGCGGCACCGCATTGAACTTTGCGAATGCAGTTCGTCCGAGCAGGGCGTGATAGCCACTGCGAAACGGGACTATATCGAAGATTAACTCTTCGCTTCGGAAATTGTCCGGGGATCCGAAGATCACGTCAAGTGTTACTAAGCTTGTACAGTTGGCTTCTACACCTGGTATAACGCCTTTAAAGGTCGTTTTTGTGGGCTTAATCCTTGAGGGATCTATGCCCATTTTCGCACTGTATCCTGGTAAAGCAGGTTCAGACTACTGCCGCCGTTCATGAGGACTCTTGTGAGATGAAATCCGTCGATGATTGGGTCGAGAACCAATGCGGCGAAGCCGCCATGATGGATGCTAGTGGGATGGTCCCTTCGATCAAAAGTGATCGTGCAGGAGGACCATGGGTTGAACTTTGGGGCGACTGGCTCCATCGCGTATACGTCCCGTAGCACACGCTTCCGCTCCCTCTTGGGAATGTGGGTTGCGTATATCATGTTCACCGTCCGCACTTGTGGGGGAAAGCCCTTCTGTCCATTGTTGTTCGGCGGCCTGGGCTCCTCGTCGTCGTCGTTGTGCAGCCCCTTGTCTTTGTTTTCGACTCTTAACTTGCCTGCGTGCTTGAACACCCAACAATCCTGTTAGTGTGATTGGCTGGCCTTTCAGGGGTGCCATGTATCTGGCACAAGCGGTCGAGTATTCGGTCCAAACTGGACGGGCCCTGGGTATTCTTTTTGAATGGCTTTTTCCGCTGACCGGATTTATAGCCTCTGAATCCGGCATTGACTGCCGTGTCTTCATTGCTGTCGCTGTTAACGCAGCATTTTTGCTTATTCCGACGTGTCCTGCCACTTTTGTCCTTGGTATCTGAATTACCAGGGTTCTTTGATAAGTTGTTACTGCGAGCTAGCCAGCTGTCTTCTCCTGCGCAAAAGCGGGTCATGAGTGTCGTGAGGGCTGCCATAGATTTCGGCTTTTCCTGTCCCAGGTGCCGGGCGAGCCACTCGTCGCGGATGTTATGCTTGAAGGCTTTTAGGGCCTCTGTGTCCGGACAGTCGACTATCTGGTTTTTCTTTGTTAGGAACCATGTCCAGAATTGCCTGGCCGATTCCTCTGGCTGCTGAATTATGTGGCTTAAGTCGTGGCATCCGGTGGTCGCACGTAAGTGCCCTGGAAGTTGTCGAGGAATGCGGCTTCCAGGTCCTCCCAAGAACCGATTGAGTCTGCTGGCAAGCTGTTAAGCCAATGCCGGGCCGGTCCTTTAAGTTTGAGCGGGAGGTATTTGATGGCGTGTAGATCATCGCCGCGTGCCATGTGGATGTGAAGGAGATAATCCTCGATCCATACCGCCGGATCTGTTGTGCCATCATATGATTCGATGTTTACGGGTTTGAAACCCTCTGGGATTTTATGATCCATTACTTCATCCGTGAAGCATAGCGGGTGTGCGGCGCCTCTGTACTGGGCTATATCACGACGCAGCTCGGAAGAGCTATGTCTGTTGTGTTCGGCCCGGCCGGATTTGTTGTATCCGGAGTGAAGATCATCGTCACGTGCCATAGGGCGCCTGCGCGATCCGTAGATCGATCTTGTTTGTCTTGCCTTATCCTCCAGTACGTCTCGCAGGTCTGGCGCATTTTCCCGTGCCTTAGTTGAGCGGCGTCGGAACATGGCTTGGGTGGAAGGCCGAGAGGCCTCTCTGTCGCGGCCGCGAGGTGGCCGGTCTGTCATGTCGTGCGCTGGTGATGTAGGTGCTTCCTCCTCTGATCGGGGTAGCGGCCTGCGCTTTGGGTAACTCTTGGAGGGGCATTCGAGTTCATACTCTTCGACCGCAAGGACTTCAGTCCATCTGTCAGCTAGCAAATCTTGGTCAGCTCTAAGCTGTTACTGCTTTTTCTTGAGGCTGCTTGCCGTGGCTAAAAGCCTGCGTTTGAAACGCTCTTGTTCGGCGGGGTCTGATGGTACGACGAATTCGTCGTCATCGAGGCTTGCCTCGTCTTCGGAGGAAGGCATATAATTATCATCCTCGACCTCTCAGTCTACCGCTCTCTCATGAGGGCTGGCTTCTCCATCTTCCTATGCCGAATCTTGTTGGGGTGGGTGTTCTTCGGCGCTATCCGGGGTAGTATTATTTCCCGTGCCGGAATCACCGTTTTTTGCTTTGGTGGGATTTAGAGCGGCGCCGCTGACGCCGGCGCTTTGGCTGTTTCTTGGAGGTGTCATCCCCCGCTGTTCCATCGCCATGTCCATCTTTTGGAGTATCCACCATATATATGTCATATGACGAGGTGGCCTTCCAGCGCCCTACAGGTGCTGGTTCCTGTTCGTCTCCTACATCGTCGTCCATACCGTCGATGTCTTCGGAGCCAAAGTCAAGCATGTCAGTTAAATCGTCGACAGTGGCTACAAAGTGGGTGGTGGGTGGGCTTTGAACTTCTTCATCGTCCGTATCCCATCCTCGCTGATCGTAATCCGGCCAGGGCTCTCCTGATAAAGAGAGAGACTTGAGAGAATTCAGGATGTCACCAAAAGGCGAGTGCTGAAAGATGTCCGCGGTGGTGAACTCCATTATCGGCGCCTAATCGGATTCGATTGGCAGGGGCACGGGGGGTTCGAAGTCCGGGGAGGAGTCCGGATCCTCGGAGTCACGGGTCATGCAGAGTGCGGGGCTGGCGTTCGGCTCGATCGCCTTTGAGATCACAGCCCCCGAGGTGACGTCCAACCGCTCATCCTCGATTGGCGCAATAGGCTTCGAGTTAGGGGTCGGAACCGATGCGTGTGCGGCCTCCAGGACACTGTCCGGAGGCAGAGCTAGATCATGCCCCTCGAGATAGTGCGGCGCGCTCGGCCGTGGCTCGAACCCGTCGAAGATTAAGTCTCCGCGGATGTCAGCTGTGTAGTTTAAGCTTCCAAACCTGACTTGATGGCCAGGGGCGTAGCTTTCGATCTGCTCCAGGTGGCCAAGCGAATTGGCCCGCAGTGCGAAGCCGCCGAAGACGAAGATCTGTCCGGGGGGAAAAGTCTCACCCTGGACCTCATCGTTGTTGATGATCAAGGGAGCCATCGGGCCTAAAGGCGACAACACAGAAGAACTCTCAATGAAAGCACCAATGTCGGTGTCAAAACCGACGGATCTCGGGTAGGGGGTCCTGAACTGTGCGTCAAGGCCGGATGGTAACAGGAGACAAGGGACACGATGTTTTTATCCAGGTTCGGGCCCTCTCGATGGAGGTAATACCCTACTCCTGCTTGATTAATATTGATGATATGGGTAGTACAAGAGTAGATCTACCACGAGATCAAGGAGGCTAAACCCTAGAAGCTAGCCTATGGTATGATTGTTGTATATGGAGTTGATGTCCTACGGACTACAACCCTCCGGTTTATATAGACACCGGATAGGGTTAGGGTTACACAGAGTCGGTTACAATGGTAGGAGACCTTGAATATCTGCATCGCCAAGCTTGCCTTCCACGCCAAGGAAAGTCCCATCCGGACACGGGATGAAGTCTTCAATCTTGTATCTTCATAGTCCCGGAGTCCGGCTGAAGGTATAGTCCGGCTACCCGAACACCCCCTAATCCAGGACTCCCTCAGGTGTGTTAGACCAACATACAAGGTTAACTCATTCACACATCACCAAGAGCTTGAGAAGAGGGCATGTACACGCTCGCTTCGTCACTCCTCCATAGACGTTGTCACTTCGTCTCTTCCTACGTGTTTCATCTAGAGATGGTACTTTTATTGACATACATGTTTTGATGTCAAGTATTTTTTGTTGGTTCGGTCATCATGTTTAATCTAGTAGTCATGATTTATAAATCGCGTTTCTAGATTAAACTTAATAAGAATTTGCTCAAGTATTCAACAATTCAAAAACCTGATATGTGTAGGCAATTTCCTCAAATTGTTTTTGATGTGACACTCAAGTCTAGTGTGCGTGACGGTGCGAATTAAAAGAGGTGGCTTCTGAGAGTAGTTCTTTAGCTTACCACCACCTGTTTCATGCCTCCAAGGGCAAGCCAGAAGGACTGCTTAGCAAGCATTCCAGGCTACAGACATCCTTTTGGAGGTGCTATTCTAAGTGTTTTTAGCCACAAGAGTGTCGATACCTTCATGATCATTATGGGCGATAAGGATATATGGGATGCGTGGGAGGTCATCTTTGGGCTCTTGGACGCATAAAGTGAGTTTGTATGTCATGGGGCAATACCATGACAACAAGATGGGTGATGACTGCTTCGTAGTTGAGCACACTCATGAGATAAGTCACTCACTAAGGCACTTGACCATTTGAGCCGTGTGTTTACCGGACAAGTTTATTGTCAAGAGGTTTTAATTGTCAAGCTTCATCGTTCGTCGAGGAATTTTGCTACTTTTCTGAAGCACGGGAGACAACAAGTTTCTGTTTTCAATTTTCATTGGCACTCTTAATGTGGAAGAGAAGACGAAAACAAAAGATACACATGCTTGTTTCCATGAGGGGACTTCTAATGCCAACTTGGTGAACGAGAAGTATTTCTAGTACCGCTAAATAATATTGTACGACGAATCTAGAAAGCATAGCATGAACAAATAATTCAAAAGAATATGACAATTTTCCTGCTAGGTGTCAGTCCTATCTGAAATCCCGTGAGTGGTTTCTCTCACGACATGCATGCTCTATCTTCCACAGTCTTATTACAGCCTCCTGTAACTATGAAGATAATTTTGAACTCGTAACTTAACTTTGTGTTTTTTGTGGTGAAACTAAACCATCAGGCTCAAGTCCTAAACATGGCATCATTGTTTGCATTTTACTATTGCGCCAAGTATAAGCTGACCCACTATAACCAATGTCAAAGAAACCACGATTCTTAATCAAGGCATAGAAGGCCGACATACAATAATAATTTACGTTAGCATTGCATTTGTCAATATGATATAGGATATCATTCATGTCGCCCGTACATGTCATCGGCTTGCCTAGATATAGGATATCATTTGTCAATAAATTCACAACCTAATCCTGGACAGCCTTGGTTTACCGGTGTTGTGGATCACCATACATGCAAACTAAACCAAACTCAATACCCGAGGCCCTATGAGGTACATTAGCCAAGGCAGGGTAAAAAAAAAACTACATTAGCTAAGATAGCATTGAGTCCTCTTATTCGTCGCTCAATACGACAAAGCCTATATGAACCAAAAGTGGAGTGGCCCATTTACGTCGCCCTTTTTTCCCACTAAAATTATATTAAAAGGTTAATAAATTTTGTGAACAAATAGAAAAGAAATCCGAGAATATGCTCATCAAAATATTGTTAAAAGAAGTTCAAATATTGAATAAATGTATTATGAAAATTTGACAAGATGTTCCTAGTGTATTGAAGAGTGTTCCTCATACATTTGGGAAAATATTTACTGTGCAACAACTAATTATAAAATAAAAAGGTAGATAAATACAAATAAAGAAGAAGGAAACATAGAAAGAAGGATTAAAAACCGAAAGAAAACAGAAAAGCTGAGACAAAAGCACAAAGGAAAGGAACCGAACTGTAACCAAAAACGAAAAGGGAAACACATAATAAAGACAAACCAATCCCCATTGTTGGCCGCCGAGGAAACCAAGAACATTGGATCCAAAAATATCACAAAGAGGATCGGTAATTCACGTAACGGGATCCTAACGAACCATGGGTTGAGCTAGGGAGGGCATCTTCTCCATAGCATTTTAAATTGCACAAACCAGTTTGACTGTATAAGGGAGCTCACTTTAGTTTGATATTTAATCAAGAAGAAAATGACCCCTCGGTTCAAATTATGGCCTAGTACAAAGTTGTAATTATCTAGTTTTTCCTTTTTATGTTTACATGTGTTTTCTTTTAGGAAATGATTCCCCTCAACTGGCTAATTTTCTGGCTCCCATCCGCCGCCTCACTCGCACAACACGTATCCCACGAGACATGCTCTTGGCTCCTGATGATTCTTTTGCAACTTCTGCAACATCACCAATGTTGCAGAAGTTTCTCCCGTGACATCAGTTATGTTGCAAAAAGGTGGAGATGACAAAAAAATTTGCAACAAAATCCGGGTTGCAAAAAATAAAAAATTCTACAACAAGACCTCTGATATGCCATATCAGACAGCCCGCGAGCTGGCCGATCTTTTCAAAAAGATGAGCCGGCGGACATGTACCATGCCCTTTTAATTTTTTAGCTAGATTTGGCTTGCCCTAGGCCACAATGTACAGATTGGTTTCCATACAATTTTATTGTATGTGGGCAATGCTCTACTGTTGCAGGCCAGAAAAATACATGGCCATTTTTGAAATTGTATGAACATATGTTTTAAAGCATGACAATTTTATTACATTACAAAGAAAACATTTTATGCAAATACATGCATTTTGTTAATACATGATTTTTTTGTAAATGTAATGAACATATTTTATACATGCGAACATTGTTTTTAATTACATGAACATCTTAGAAAGTGAGTGCACACTTTTAAAATTACACGAACACTTTATTTTAATTTTTTGAAAAATGCTTTATTTAAATGGTGTTTTGAAATATATGTGAACATTTGTTAACTACACCAAGATGTTTCAAAATACGTTTTTTTGTTAGGCAAGGTGTTTCAAAATACGTGAAAACGATGATTATGATGATAAACCAGTGCACGAATGCCTCAACAGAAGAAAAGAAAAAGGGAACGAGTGCGCGTGGGCTGTTGGGCCGTCATTCCAAAACGCGAGGGTTGTTGAGACGGGACGGGGGTGAGCGGCGCCGTGCATATATATGGCAGCGCCCATCCCACAAACCCTAACCCTAACCCGAGAGCTCCACGCCACGAGAGGAGGGCGGCGGCCGCCCGCGCGCATTCAGATTCAGGCAGCGCGCCGTGTTGTTCGCCGGCGGCTGCGACGACGGGTTGCAGCGGGTCGAGGTTCGTCCGCCCTCTCTCTTACGCCCCGACGCCCCCCACGCCACGGACGGCGCCCTTCCCGGCGGACGCGCACCACCTGTTCGCCCGACGGCCGAACCAGCCCGCTCCGATGTCCGGGCGCGCTCTGGACGGCAGCGCGCCGCCGCCCTCCGCCACCGAAGTAATAAGGCATAGAGAAGAAAGTCCTCTGGTTGAAATTGTCCATAGCATCATCCATCCTACCATTCAACGGCGACAGCTGCTGCCCCACGGTGGGTAGGATGGCCGGTGCTATGGGTAGCTTCAACCCGATTGTTCGTGCCACACCCCCGTCCGTCGTGAGTCAAGCAGGGAGCCAAACCTCTGGTTGAATTTGAACATAGCATCAGCATCGGCCGTTCAACTGCGGGCGGTGGTAGTGGTTGCTGCCTTTCGGCGCTGGTGCTATGGATAGATTCAACCGAATGGTTGTGACATACCCGATTGAAAGAAGAAGCTTTGCTCCCGCGCACATCCAGGCCGGTGGGATTAGAGTGCCCTGGTGGCGGCCGAACCGGTCCATCGTCGACTGCGGGGAGCCAATCCTCTGGTTGAACTTGTCCATAGCATCATCCATCTTGCTGTTCTACCGAGGTAGCCGCTGCCCTTTTGCGCGATGTGTGCAATGGCTGATGCTATGGGTAAACTCGACCAGATGGTTGGCATCCCAATTGAAAGAAGGATCCTTGCTGAGTTTTTCTGCATCATACAACCTGCCATCGACTCTGATAGACTCCTTTTGCTTGCAGAAAGGGTAAGATGGATGTTTGCTCTGGACGTATAATTGGACGCAGTTCCCTTTGGTTGCCTGATTAAGTGTTATGTACTCTAATTTGAATCTGCCTTGCTCTAACTAAATATTCTATTATCCACAAAAGAAGTGCCAATAGACTTTGATACTCCTTTTGCATACTGCGTAGGACGGATGTATTCCATCGGATGATTCATATTTGTGTACACCCGAATGCAGTAGTTGCCTGATTTATGGATGGTTGTTGGACTCATCCTGACTCTAGTTTTAAACAAGTTATAAAATCTAGACCTAATGAACTCCTTGTTTTTACAGTTATAATCTGCATCCATTGTCCCAGGTACCAAGATCTGGACAGTGCAAAGGTGATGAAGAGGGGAGGAGTCTATTGGATTGAAAGTAGTAGAATTTCCCTGGTGTTTAAGGTGTCTGTACAATGTCCTGTGACATGGTTCATGTGTTTTGGTTGTCTTTTGTGTTTTGTCTTTTGAGTTCTGCTAGAATTTTTTGCAGCTAACCTGGGGTCTTCTGCGCATCTTAGTTTTGTAAGTGTGCAAGCTTTAGAAGGTCAGAAAGCTCCACTATGTATGGGATTTGTACGATTCTGAACTGAAAATTCTTTAGAAGGTCAGAAAGCTCCACTATGTATCAGTAGAACTGAAAATCCTCTGGTTGAATTTGTCCATAGCATCATCCATCCTACCATTCAATGGTGGCTGATGCTGCCCAACGGTGGGTAGGTGGCTGGTGCTATGGATAGCTTCAACCCGATGTTGGTGACATACCCCCGTCGGTCGTAAGTCAAGCAGGGAGCCAATCCTCTGGTTGAATTTTTCCATAGCATCAGCACCGGCCATTCAACTCTGGTGGTAGTAGTTGCTGCCTTTTGGCGCTGGTGCTATTGATAAATTCAACCGGATGGTTGTGCATACCAATTGAAAGAAGGAGCCTCGCTTAGAGCTAATTCAGCTGATAATCAGTTTGAAGCTGGGAGCCAATTTTCTCGTTGAGTTTGTAGAGAGCATCCATCCATCCCGCCGTCCAGCTGTGGTAGCTGCTACCCTCTTGCACAATGCGTAAGACGGCTGATGCTCTGGATAAACTCAACCCGATGGTTGTGCATACCCGAGTGAAAGAATAAGCCTTGCTTAAAGTTATAAGTGAGCCGACAGTCAGTTTGAAGCAGAGCGTCATCTCATCTCGGTCACTTGGTTGAATTTTCTTATATCATCATACAGCCTGCCTTTGGACTCTGATGCTCTTTTTGCAGAATGGGTAGGATGGATGTTGCTGTGGACCAATTCCACTGGATGATTCTTGTTATTTGTCTACTACTGGACAGTTCCTCTTAGTTACCTTTTTCAGGGTTATTGTACTCATGCTGACTCTTAACTGAATATTCTGTTATCTAGAAAAAAGATGGTTGAAATCTAGACCTAAATCTTGTTATTATTCTTGTTTTTACAGTTTGAAGCTGCATACATGGTACCATGGTCCGAAGGACCAAAATCTGGACAGTGCAAAACTTTGAACAGGGTTCATATGTATGGGTTGTCTTGCAGGTTCAGTTTGCTGTGGCGAATTCTTCTGGAATTTCTTGCCCAAACTTACAAGTTCAGTTTTCTGTAAGTGTGCGTAGTTTAGAAGGTCAGAAACTCATTCATGCATGGAATTTGTACCATTCTAAACTGAAAATTTGTATCTCAAAATTATGAAGGGCCATATATAAAATTACTGGATGCTAGATAAAAAATTCTTATTTCCAAATACAAAAAGCCTGCACCAGATATGTTATTTTGGAATCATTGACACATGAAGTAAGTGCAGTCGTGAAACACTGTTTTTTGAGACCCTCTATTTCTACTCAGTACTAGTCTATGCACAACAAGCTCCTTTGTGCTGGATGATATAAAGATTGCATCTCAGATATTTGTTTGAGCCATTTTCCTGTCAGTGGAATCATTCAAGTCAGTTGTAAGATCATGTTTCTGAAGTTTGGTGCATTTTAACCTCCTATACATGTTTGGTATGAAAAGGAGCTTGACATTGACCCTTGTCAATTTTTAGTGACGGCCTTCTAAATTAGCGCAGCAAAGGAAAAATACCCTTATTACTTGCTAGTTATTGTAATTTTGTTGAAAGATGTTGTATCTGGAAGCGTGTATAATTTTCAGTCGAACAGTTCCATATACTGTATAGTAGTACCTGTGTTCCTAAATTTTTGGCAACTGCCAAGATGTCTTATGTTTGGAAACAGAGAATTTGGATGTTAATTTATGTGAATTGAATTCTTTTTTTTTGAGGAAATGAATTCTTATATTTGATCTTCATATGTTCATTTTCGTTCCAATGCAGGGGCACAACAGGAAACAAGATATGGTTGCTTCTACGCATGCTATTTCTATTGCTGTTTGTTCAATTGCTATTTTTTCAACAGGAAACAGCATGAATTCCCACTTCCTTCTATGCATGTTATTTCTATTGCTGTTTGTTCAATCCCTTTTGATTTTGAACGGAGTAAGCAAGATCTGGTTCGCAAAAATGTCTTATATATTGTGAAGAGTATCATATATCTTTCATAGAAATTATTGCCATATGCAAGATTGCATTCACTTTTGTGATGTATATAGTTGCCTTCGTTTTTCATTTTTATAACTAACCCAAAGAAAGAAAAAGTGAAACTAGAACCAAAATCGAAATGAATTTGTTACACAGCCAAGCATTGCACCCATGTTTGGCATCCTCAACCAGCTATCTGTCGAATCTATGTCCCCCATCCGTGGACAGAATTATGTCTACAGGATAGCTACCATATCTACGATGCGAGCACAGATTGCTGCTCTTTGATCTTCAAAGTTTTCTTCTGTCCCTATGCATAATTTTGTAATTGACAGAGAAGTGATGTATATGGCCACGAAGAGAAGTGAAAAACAAATGCATTGTGGTCTACAGGTTTCCTTGCTCACCTCAAGATCGAGTTCCATGATTTGGTTTAGGATCCTTTTCTTCTTTCTGGCGGCATAATGTGTTGAAGGATGTAAATGGACTCATCAAAGTGGGTACCTATTTATATTTTTTTCTCCAAAAAGGTTTGCTAGATCTGAAATTGGTGGGATGTTCAAATAAATCACTCGTCAAAGCACCAGTGGTCTAGTGGTAGAATAGTACCCTGCCACGGTACAGACCCGGGTTCGATTCCCGGCTGGTGCATTCTCTATTTTTTTTCCTTGGCCTGCTTAGTCACTTTTTTGTTGATATAATTTTAGTTCACACATTCTCTATTTTTTTCCCATATTTGTGTGTCCTATTTCTGCTTTGCACTCACTTCATCACTCAAATCTTGATGTCAGGCACAAAAGTTATTGCCATTGCGGAGAAGATCGAAGAATCATATGCTCCCTCCGTAAACAAATATAAGAGCGCTTAGATCACTATTTTAATGTACATTAGAGGTACTTGGCGAGATGACGGTGCGCTTGTTCCAGCAGTTGGGCATCCCCGTCCCACTCGTCCCGATAACTCTCGGGCCGGTCCCTCACCCTGCCTCTGGCCGCGACATAGATCGCCTTCCTCCACTCCTCGATCCTCTCCAGCCCGCACCGCTCAACCAACCAATCCTCATACTCGAACAGGCTTGCGCCGAGGTCATGTGTGAACCTCTTGGGGCGTCCACAGGCCTCCATGTCTGTGTAGAATGCCGCCACGTCCTGCATCATCTCCTTCGGCGGCGGGAGTTCGATCCTCCCCGACAGAACCCCAGCCACCCAGCTGCTCTGGAGCTGGAACACCAGGAAAGGGATCGCCTTGAATGGCAGTCCGATGAAGGAGATGCGAGGGGCCAGCCGCGGCGGGAACACGTGCTTGTACAGCGGGCCGACACGGTTGTCGTCGACGGCGACGACACCGGCCTCCTCGTCATCCTCCAGGAACGGGAAGCTATACTTGTACCCAGTGCAGTGCACGATGGCGTCCGCCTTCACCCTGCCGCCGTCCTGGAACACCACGCTGCCGTCCTCCTCGGCACCATCGATCTGCATCCAACCATTTGAAAAAAAAATGTAGCTCCATGTGATTAGAGGATTGGATCTGGGCGTGATCGACGACATTTTCTAGCACCAGTTGGTATTAATATACCATGGGATGCAGCCACAGGTTGGCATGGGCAGTGCTGCTCTGCATCTTCTCGGCAGGCGCCGCTCGAATGGCGACGTGGACCTCCTTGGCCACGCTGGCGATGTCCCTTGAGATGTCCATCCCGCTGGGGTTGTATCCTATTATGGCCACGACCTACCAATATGATACATGCATGTTGCAAAGTTCATCACAAAATTAAGAAGAAATTAAGGCCGTTCAGGATGATACTACTGACTTGGCCGTGGAACTGGTCGGGCACACGGTAGCTGTGGCTGTGCAGCTGCTTCCCGGGCCAGCCGTCTATGCCTGCACATCGTTCATGGATCGACCGTCATGAAAATTTTACCAGTAACTTCGCCGACCACTGAGCAGTACTACGTGCATACTAGCTTACCGGCGTTCTCGGCGACGCGGGGCTCGGCGAAGTGGCCGTTGCAGACGACGACGGCGTCGAACACCTCCGACTGCTCCTCCTCCTCCTGCAGTTCGCCGCCAGCGTCGGCGCCGGCGAGCTTCCTCCTGCAGTACGACACGTTCCAGCTCGCGTCCCCGCTGCGCCGGACGCTGACCACCTCCGTCTCGAGCCGGATCAGCCCGTGGAGATCGAACCACCGAGCGAACGCCTGGAGGTACCGGAGCACCTCCTGGTGCCCGGGGAACCTGCGCGGGTCAACGGAGTCCTCGTCGGCGACGAAGGGGAAGTCGAGGAAGCCCATGCACTCGCGGGGAAGGTTGGTGCGGAGGGACGCGTAGAGGCTCCCGTGGACGCCGCCGGCGCCGAGCGGCTCCGCCGACGCCTCGCCATCGTACAGCCAGGTGCCGCCGACGCCGGCCGCGCGCTCGAAGACGACTGGCGAGTGGCCCTCCCGCAGCAGCTCCCGCGCCGCCACCAGGCCCGCGGCCCCCGCGCCGATCACGGCGACGCGGCGCGATGGCATCGGAGGAAGAGGAGCGCGAGCAAAGTCTCCTGTTCTCGCCGTGGCGTGACTTGCTTTGTCCATGTGGAGCACTTGATCGAGCTGCCCATTTTTCTATTCTCTTTCTCTTATACAGCGAGCCGCCTCTTTGTTTTCAGAGCTTCTGTCCAACTCGTGGTTTATACTACTATTTACTAGCAGAATACCCGTGCGTTGTTACGGGCTATCTACCATACTATTTTCAACATACGGGTCCAACACAAAAAGCTCATCCCATGATGCATCTTCCCCTTTTCTATCGAAACCTTCCCTTCCCACTCGGTTTTCCATTGCAGCGGGACATTTCTCGCTGGAGCCACTTTCTTTAAAACCAAATGACGTCCACCTCATCTTCACCGTGCATTGCAACAGGGATGGAATTTTTCATGTTTATAATATAACAAAGTGGGTTAACCTAACACATATTGTTGACATAAAACAACAAGTAACTATAGAAATCATTCTCAAAGGTCCATTCAACTTTGTAAATGCACACTGACGTCAGATGCGAGTTAAAATATGAACACTCCTAGTCATCAATATGCTCCACCTCCGACCCATGTACCATTCATTGCTACAAGGGATAATTGTCGTTCTTCTCTTTCTCGTCCTTCCTTGCATCTTCTAATTCTAGCCACTTCGCCAACCAGCAGCACGTCAACATTAGTGTGTTCATCATCAACGCCTCATCTTCTTCTTTCTCATTCCTTGACATCTTTAGTTCTCATTCCTAATTGTTTACTAGAATATTATTTCTTTATTTTTTTGTTTTATTTCTTGGAACACCTTTTCTTTCTCGTCCTTTTCCTTCTTATGCTTGGAATACCCCTCTTTTCTACAATATCATGAACCATCTGATCAATGTTGTGTCATGTTGTCCTCACCCACGAACGTTTCAACAGCAGTCGGCGTGTGTACATCCTGTAGAGCATAATTGTCATCCATCATGGTGAACGCTAGATCGCCCATGTCGCGAGCTCATCGTGGTCGTTATCCATGTTGCCACACAGTCCTCGGCTATGTCGCCGAGAGCCTGTTGATCGTACGCCCATAAGAAAAAAGATATGTTATTTTTGTTGTATTAGAAAACTTGTGATTGCCAATTAATAGTAGATAAATGGCATAGCGCCCGAGTAGTGATTTGTTATGCGGGAATATCTGATTTTGTTTTGGAAGGTTATCAAGAAATATCTTATGTCTATCTTTTAGGAAGGTGATCTCACCTATATGATGCGATTTCTGAATTATTAATTACCTGTTACTTATGTAATTGAATTGAATCAGCACCTGCCAAGGCAAGCATGAAACAAGATCCCCTTAACGGGATTTGGTTTTTTAACGGGAGGCAGGAAAACCAGAGGAAGGGGTGGTGAGAGGTGGGACGAAATAAAACCGGCCGAAAAAAGACAGTACCAGGCTACCAACTCCTCCATTAGGAGTAGAGATTGTATTAGGAAACTTGTGATTGCCATTTAATAATAGAGATAATAATAAATGGCATAGCGCGCCGGAGTAGTGATTTGTTATGCTGGAATATCTGATTTTGTTTTGGAAGGTTATCAAGAAAAATCTTATGTCTGTCTTTTAGGAAGGTGATACTATATATATGATGCGATTTTTGAATTCTTAATTACCTGTTATTTATGTAATTGAATTGAATTAGCACATGCTAAAGCACGCACGAAACAAGATCGTCCTAATGCGATTTGGTTTTTTAACGGGAGAGAGAAAAACTGGCGAAAGGGGTATTGAGAGATGGGACGAAATAAAACTAGACGAAAAAAGACCGTACCAGGCTACCAACTCCTCCATTAGGAGTAGAGATTTATGTAATTGAATTGAATTAGCACCTGCCAAAGCATGCACGAAACAAGATCCTCCTAATGCGATTTGATTTTTTAACAGGAGGGAGAAAAACCAGCGAAAGGGGTAGTGAGAGATGAGATGAAATAAAACCGGATGAAAAAAGACCATACCAGGCTACCAACTCCTCCATTAGGAGTAGAGATTATAAAATTGAGTTAAATACATTGGACATGCCCTCAACTTTGGACTGGGTATCAGGTGACTTCCATTTCATCCAAGACTGCACAGAGGGAAGTCACCTGATCTCGGTCCACTAGGATCAGGTGACTTCCCTCTGTGCAGTCACGCTGTAACATTCGGCCATGTATCAGCCATCCAAACCATATCCAATGGATGGGAGAGTATCTGGTGCTACGAAGGCTTAAATGCTACCATGATACGGGCATCTGGGCCGTTGGATTCTTATATTTAATGACATCCGTGAGCTGTTGGATCTGCTAGACCTATGCGTGAATTTTAGACTCCTTGTAGGTTTTTTTTGCAAATATTGTAGAGTTATTGAGAGCCACCAGATCCGAGAATCCGACGGCCGAGAAGCTTGTATCACAGTAGCACCTAAAGCTTGGTAGCGCCGGATATTTTCTCTCCAATGGATAGCAATGATCTAAAGCAAAGCATCCTCCACACTTACGCATGTGCATCCATCCAACACAACTAAACAACAAAAGTGCTTCGGATAGTGCAGAATTGATTAGTGGCAGCAGAGAAAGAAAAATGCATCAGGTAATTTCAGCAAGTAGTGCTATTAGTGAACCATATAAGACAAAGAAATATGCTCCAGACTTTGCTGCTAGGCATCTATCCAGCACAACAAAAACAAGAAAAATGCTTTAGACTTGGATGATTTCAGCCATTAGAAAATACAAACAACAATTCTTCAGTTAGTTATCAATACAAATATTAATTTTCAGTTAGTTAGCAATACAAATAGCAATTTTCAGTTAGTTAGAAATAAAAACAACATCAATAAATACTATACATACATTAGAAAATTTGCTACCGTATACACACCGAATAAATGTTGTACATACATTACAAGAGACAAGGTACAGAGTTATGTAAATAAATGAACCAAGAAATTGTAGAGAAATAGCAAACAATGTTGCCATCCTTCCACGGTATTTCTTCAGATTTCTTAAGGACAACAAGACACTTTTCAATGAAATTCAGAACCACTTGTCATTGAAATTTAGTACCACTTGACATTCAAATTCAGAAGCAATCGTTCAAGTGTGGAAATTTGGCCATTTCACTTGTACACTTAGGCCACAAAATAATATAATAGCCCCCAAATACTATAGTTAACCATGTCCAAAATACTATCTAACGAACTTGCATGCTAGAACAAATCAACATCATCACAAGGTGGAGCCATCAACAGTTGGGTGAAACTGGTGATGCCATTGTCCCCTTGAAGCCCCAAATTTGCTCCTTTGTCGTTTTCATACTTCTCATTTTGTACTTGAGGCTGGACACCACCGTTTTTCTTTTACCGCACACCAACCTTTTTCTTGTGTTGCTGCCAATGAAAATTTATAGTAATTAGTTTACAAATGAATAATACAACATATCATGCACCGTTTGCAGCATACCTTTGCTCCCCTTTTTATTGGTGTGGTAGCTTTAGTTGGTTTATGCTTCCACTTGTTAAATTTATCAAGCCAATTTTTCTTTCTCATTAAGTTTGATGAGTGAACCTCTTTTTTCTTCAACCGTGCAGAACTTAGTAACTCATCTCTTTGCTGCACTTTTGGGTCAACATTTTATTTGTCTTTATATGGTTTGGTCATAGCACTAAGGGTTGCATTGAGTAACTCATCTATGCATGGAGCAACGGAATCAAGTGCACTTTCGAGTACCACACAACATTCTGGAGAGTTGGCTGCTCTATGTGCCATATTGTGAAATTTATGAGACAGATCCTTGTATCGAAGTTGAGCTTCTAATTTTGGATTTTACATCACGTTCCTTCCTTGCCTATCTTGTATACTATCATTGCGCGCTTCTCTTGTCCATCTCTTTAAGAGATAATGTGTTGGCAATGTCTTTATATTCATCAAATCAAGAACTTTTAGACCATGCCCACACAATATCCCTGTTCTATTAAACATTCCACAACTACATGAAACCGTTTGGGTCGAAGGATCACCTATCACTATGCGCTCCTCCTCAAACTGCAAATCACCGTGCAAACTCCCAATAGCAACCGCAAATTTGTTATTTCCATCCAATACTCTACAACATGCAGCCATTGATCTTTCATAATCACCTTGAAAGCTTAAAAAATAATTGGAGTGTACACTTTGCTTGCTTGCACCAACATAACACTATGATACGTCTCCATCGTATCTACTTTTCCAAACACTTTTATCCTTGTTTTGGACTCTAACTTGCATGATTTGAATGGAACTAACCCGGACTGACGCTGTTCTTAGCAGAATTGCCATGGTGTTATTTTTGTGCAGAAATAAAAGTTCTCGGAATGACCTGAAAATCAACGGAGAATTATTTTGGAATATATAAAAAATACTGGAAGAAAGATCCACGTCAGGGGGCCCACACCCTGTCCACGAGAGTGGGGGCGCGCCCTACCCCCCAGGGCGGGCGCCCCTGCCTCGTGGGCCCCCTAATGCTCTACCGACCTCAACCTTGACTCCATATATTCACTTTCGGGGAGAAAAAAATCGGGGAGAAGGATTCATCGCGTTTTACGATACGGAGCCGCTGCCAAGCCCTAAACTCTCTCGGGAGGGCTGATCTGGAGTCCATTCGGGGCTCCGGAGAGGGGAATCCGTCGCCATCGTCACATCAACCTTCCTCCGTCACCAATTTCATGATGCTCACCACCGTGCGTGAGTAATTCCATCGTAGGCTTGCTGGACGGTGATGGGTTGGATGATATTTATCATGTAATCGAGTTAGTTTTGTTAGGGTTTGATCCCTAGTATCCACTATGTTCTGAGATTGATGTTGCTATGACTTTGCTATGCTTAATGCTTGTCATTAGGGCCCGAGTGCCATGATTTCAGATCTGAACCTATTATGTTTTCATCAATATATGAGAGTTCTTGATCCTATCTTGCAAGTCTATAGTCACCTATTATGTGTTATGATCCGTTAACCCCGAAGTGACAATAATCGGGATACTTACCGGTGATGACCGTAGTTTGAGGAGTTCATGTATTCACTATGTGGTAATGCTTTGGTCCGGTACCCTATTAAAAGGAGGCCTTAACATCCCTTAGTTTCCAATAGGACCCCGCTGCCACGGGAGGGTAGGACAAAAGATGTCATGCAAGTTCTTTTCCATAAGTACGTATGACTATATTCGGAATACATGCCTACATTACATTGATGAACTGGAGCTAGTTCTGTGTCACCCTAGGTTATGACTGTTACATGATCGATCGCATCTAGCATAATTCTCCATCACCGATCCAATGGCTACAAGCTTTTCCATATATTGTTTTTCGCTTATTTACTTTTTCGTTGCTACTGTTACCATCACTATAAAACCCAAAAATATTACTTTTGCTACCGTTACCATTATTATCATATTACTTTGCTACTAAATACTTTGCTGCAGATATTAAGTTTCCAGGTGTGGTTGAATTGACAACTCAGCTGCTAATACTTGACAATATTCTTTGGCTCCCCTTGTGTCGAATCAATAAATTTGGCTTGAATACTCTACCCTCGAAAACGGTTGCGATCCCCTATACTTATGGTTTATCAAGAACATTTTCTGGCGCCATTGCCGGGGAGCATAGCTCTATTCTTTGAGTCAGTTGGGATTTATATCTGCTTATCATTATGAAGAACTTGACAGATCAAAGAACCAAGATTTTCCCCTCAACTACGAGGGGAGGTAAGGAACTGCCATCTAGCTCTGCAATTGATTCACCTTCTGTTTTGAGTAAACTTGCGACACCAAAACCTGCTTCTGCTATTCATTCTGATAGGTCGCATGTTATTGATGATGCCACTTCTGCTTTGCATGATACTTATGATGAAACTACTTCTATGCTTGATACTACTGTGCCACTTGGTGAATTTCTTGATGAACAACTTGCTAGGGCTAGAGAGAATGAAATTATTGAAAATGATAATATTGATGAAAGTGATGATGAAGATTCTCCCCTAGATATGAATTGCCTGTTGTTCCTGAGGGCTATGTTATGGATGAAGAAACTACTAGAGACTTTCTTGCCTGCAATGATAGAAGTGATCTTAAGAAACGATTAGCTAAGCTGAAAGAAAAATCTCTGAATGCTAGAATGAAATATGATCCTGCTTATGCTACTTCACCTATCTTTATTACTGATAAGGATTATGATTTCTTTGTTGATCCTAAGTTAATTACTTTGGTTGAACCTGATCCTTTTTATGGCTATGAATCTGAAACTGTTGTGGCACATCTTACTAAATTAAATGATATAGCTACCCTGTTCACTAATGATGAGAAAACTCGCTACTATTATATCCTTAAATTATTTCCGTTCTCATTAAAGGGTGATGCTAAGATATGGTTTAATTCTCTTGATCCTGGTTGTGTAAGTAGTCCCCAGGATATGATTTACTACTTCTCTACTAAATATTTCCCTGCTAATAAGAAACAAGCTGCTTTAAGGGAAATATATAATTTTGTGCAAATTGAAGAAGAGAGTCTCCCACAAGCTTGGGGGAGGCTTCTCCAATTACTTAATGCTTTGCCTGATCATCCCCTTAAGGAAAATGAAAATACTTGATATATCTTATAATGGACTAATCGACGCTTCTAGAGACCACCTGGATAGTTGTGCTGGTTGTGTTTTCAGGGAAAGAACAGTTGATCAAGCTGAAATTCTATTGAATAATATGTTGACCAATGAAAATAATTGGACACTTCCTGAACCAACTCCTAAGCCAACTACGAAGAAAAGGGGTATTCTACTTCTCAGTCCTGAAGATATGCAAGAGGCAAATAAATCTATGAAAGAAAAAGGTATAAAAGCTGAAGATGTTAAGAATTTACCTCCTGTTGAAGAAATACATGGTCTTAATTCATCACATATTGAAGAAACACACGGTCTCGATAACCCGATACAGGTAGTAAAGGTAAATTCTCTCTATAGATATGATAAAGCTGAAATCCCTCTTGCTAAGTATGCTAGCCAATGTTTGGATGAATTTGATAACTTTATGGTTAAGCAAGAAGATTTTAATGCTTATGTTGGCAGACAATTGAAACGCAATGCTTATATGACTGAACACTTGAGTGATTATATGGCCAGTGTTAAAGGTGAACTTAAACTTATTAGTAAACATGCTTCTATGGTTACCACTCAAGTAGAACAAGTACTTAAAGCTCAGAATGATTTGCTCAATGAATTGAATAGTAAAAATAATGATAATGCTGTTAGAGTTATGACTAGAGGTAAAATGACTCAGGAACCTTTGTACCCTGAGGGCCATCCTAAGAGAATTGAGCAAGATTCTCAAAGAATTAATACTGATGCACCTAGTCCTTCTAAAAGGAAGAAAAAGAAAAATGATAGGACTTTGGATGCTTCTAGTGAACCTGTTGTAGACACACCTGAGAATCCTAATGATATTTCTATTTCTGATGTTGAAACACAATCTGGTAATGAACATGAACCTAGTGACAATATTAATGATGATGTTCATGTTGATGCTCAACCTAGCAATAATAATGATGTAGAAACTGAACCTGTTGTTGATCTTGATAACCCACAATCAAAGAATCAACATTATGATAAGAGAGACTTTGTTGCTAGGAAGCACGATAAAGAAAGAGAACCATGGGTTCAGGAATCCATGCCCTTTCCTCCTAAACCATCCAAGAAAAAGTATGATGAGGATTTTGAGCGCTTTGCTGAAATGATTGGACCTATCTTTTTGTATATGCGTTTGATTGATATGCTTAAAATGAATCCTTATGCTAAGTATATGAAGGAAATAGTTACTAATAAGAGAAAGATACCTGAAGCTGAAATTTCCACCATGCTTGCTAATTATACTTTTAAGGGTGGAATACCAAAGAAACTTGGAGACCCCGGAGTACCAACTATACCATGCTCCATTAAAAGAAACTATGTAAAAACTGCTTTATGTGATCTTGGAGCCGGTGTTAGTGTTATGCCTCTCTCTTTATATCGTAGACTTGATTTGAATAAGTTGACACCTACTGAAATATCTTTGCAAATGGCTGATAAATCAAATGCTATACCTGTCGGTATTTGTGAGGATGTGCCTGTTGTGGTTGCAAACGTTACTATTTTAACAGACTTTGTTATTCTTGATATTCCCGAGGATGATAGTATGTCTATTATTCTTGGAAGGCCCTTTTTGAATACTGCAGGAGCTGTTATCGATTGCACCAAAGGCAATGTCACTTTTCATGTTAATGGTAATGAGCATACGGTACACTTTTCGAGGAAATAACCTCAAGTCCACAGTATCAATTCTATTGGAAAAATTTCAACAATTACTATTGGAGGTTTTGAATTTCCTCTTCCTACTGCCAGGAAGAAATATGATATTCTTATTGATGGGGACATGCATATCCCTGTTGAGGTGACCTAGTGTTATTTGAAAATTCTCCGGTTTCATGATTATTCGAAATGAGTTTGTTAACAAGACCTGATCAACCTTGTTAGTGGATTCCTTTTGATGAGCATGAGATGGATGAATTTAGAAAACACAACTTTGTGTACCCTCTTTTTACTTTCTGTTATTTATATTAAATAAAGCAAAAATAGCATTTTTCTGTCTATTTTCTGAATTATCCATACAATAAAAAATACCCCAAAAATAAAAGTTCTCCAAATGCCCTAAAAATTAAATATGATTTTTTTAGAATATTTTAGAATATCTGGCACTGAAAACACAGCAGGGGGAGCAGCCACGTGCCCACGAGGGTGGAGGGCGTGCCCCCTGCCTCATGGACCCCACGTGGGTCCCCTCTACTTATTCCAGCTACCACACGCTCCTTCTTCCTCCCAAAAAATCATCAACCAGCTCAAACCCAAGTCCGAGCTCATCTTGCTGCCATTTTCGATCTCCTAGCTCAAAGCTCCATTCACAAAACTGCTTTGGGGGATTGTTCTTTGGTATGTGACTCCTCCAATGGTCCGATTAGTTTTTGTTCTAGTGCTTTATTCATTGCAAATTTTTGCTGCTTAGGTGACCCTGTTCTTGAGCTTGCATGTCAAATTTATGTGGTCAAAAGTAACTTTAATGCATGATATTGGCTCTAGGCACCTGTAGGAGTAGTTGCTATCAATTTTGTTGAGTTTGGTTCACTTTTATTTTGAAGTTACTAAAAATTTCAGAAATTTTTCAAAGGAAGAAATATGTTTAGGAAAATGTACCAAGGTGGTTCTTCAAGAAAGCAAGGACCCAGGCCCGCAATACGCGATGCGGACGAGGAACCGCCAAGGGATGCTCAAGTGCGGCCTTGTGAATAGCCGTTAGAGGACTTCATGGTTCGAGCAGGAATCAAGGAGGAATTTGAAGCATATGTGCGTAATGCCGATCTTGAGAGCTTCGAGGCAGATAAGTTCCGTCAATACCTGTAACACCCTCGATGCGACTATAGCTCCCACGTGTCGAGGCACGACTTAGAGACATAGTCGCATTGAAGGCATATGTCCCAAGTTAGGCAATCTTCCCAACATCCCATGTAATATAATAATGAAAGGGAAGATAACATAGTTGGCTTACACTCGCCACGTCAATCAAGTACATAAATAACATTACATCATCCAAACACTCATGGCTCGACTACGGTGCCAAAATAAAAGAGAACCCAACATGCGACACGGTCCCAATCACCCTCAACTGGGCACCACTACTGATCATCGGGAAAGGAAACATAGTATCGTTGAGAGTCTTCGTCGAACTCCCACTTGAGCTCATACGCGTCTCCTGGAGCGGAATCATCAGGCCCTGCATCTGGTGTAATAGTAATCTGTGAGCCACAGGGACTCAACAATCTCGCACCCTCGCGATCAAGACTATTTAAGCTTATAGGTAAGGCAAGGTAAAAATATGTGGAGCTGCAGCAAGCGACTAGCATATATGGTGGCTAACTTATTCGCAAAAGAGAGAGCGAGAAGAGGAGGCAAAGCACGAGCGAGAAACTAGAGAGCAACCTGCGCAAACATTACTCCAACATCGTGTCCACTTCCCGGACTCCGCCGAGAAGAGGCCATCACGGTAACACACTCGGTTGATTCATTTTAGTTAAGTTAAGGTTCAAGTTATCTACAACCGGACATTAACAAATTCCCATCTGCCCATAACCGCGGGCACGGCTTTCAAAAGTTCAAATCCCTGCAGGGGAGTCCCAACTTAGCCCATGACAAGCTCTCACGGTCAACGAAGGAATAGACCTCCTCCCAAGACGTTCCAATCATACTCGGTATCTCGGTAATTCAAGACACTTCGGCAGGTTAAAACAAGACCAGCAACACCGCCCGAATGTGCCGACAAATTCCGATAGGAGCTGCACATATCTCGTTCTCAGGGCACACTCAGATGAGACTAGCTACGAGTAAAACCAACCCTCAAGTTTCCCCGAGGTGGCCTCGCAGGCAGCTCAGTTCGGACCAACACTCAGAGGAGCACTGGCCCGGGGGGGGGGGGTTAAAATAAGATGACCCTTGGGCTCCGGTAACCCAAGGGAAAAAGAGGCCAGGTGGCGAATGGTAAAACCAAGGTTGGGCATTGCTGGAAAAGCTTTAATCAAGGCGAACTATCAAGGGGTTCCCATTATAACCCAACCACGTAAGGAACGCAAAATCCGGGAACATAACACCGATAGGACGGAAACTAGGGCGGCAAGAGTGGAACAAAACACTAGGCGAGAGGCTGAGCCTTCCACCCTTTACCAAGTATATAGATGCATTAAGAAAACAAGATAATATAATGATATCCCAACAAGTAAATAAATATTCCAACAAGGAACGGCCTTCCAATCTTCACCTGCAACTAGCAACGCTATAAGAGGGGCTGAGCAAAGCGGTAACATAGCCAATCAACGGTTTGCTAGGACAATGGTGGGTTAGAGGTTTGACATGGCAATTTGGGAGGCTTTAAAGCAAGTGGTAGGCATCGTAGCAATGGCATAGCAAAAGAGCGAGCAAACTAGCATAGCAAAGATGGTAGTGATTTCGAGGGTATGATCATCTTGCCTACACAGTTGTCAGAGTTGACTGGATCCTTGAAAGCAAACTCAACGGGCTCCTCATTAGCGAACTCGTCTCCCAGCTCTACCCAAACAAGACAAACAAGCAACAAGGATACAATCAACCACGTGCAAACTCAAACAACACAATGCAAAGATGATATGCTATGCGGGATGCGATGCGGGATGCAAAATGCAAGATATGACAGGAAATGCATGAACCTGGCCTCAACTTGGAAATCCAAATGTGCCACTGGAAAGATGAGACGAAATCGCTTGAAAACGATATAAAGAACGCCGGAATCGGAGTTACGGTTTGGAAATGGCAAGCGATTCAAAATTGACACCGATCTGCGATTTACAGCACGTAGCCAACTAAATGCAATGAGATGAACATGCTACAACACTCAAACATGACAACAAAATACATGGCAGGGATGCACACAAGATGCTTAACAAAAATCTAGCACTGAGCTACGGCCAATTCATCCATTAACAGGTTCAAACAAGCATGGCAAAAATGCACATGGCAAACAGATCTCAGACTTAGTGAAATTAACACTTGTCTGGAATTTCAGATCAGGTAGCACTCTTCGGAGCAACAAAACTACATGCTACAGGACCTGGACATGGCAATGTAAAGCATGGCATGGAGCTACTCAAAGAGCTTAACAAAAGTCCCTTAGTGACGTTGAGCCAAAAGGGATCAGAAAATACAATTGCAAGCATGTGAACATAGCAAAAACATAATCAGATCACAGACTTAGTGAAAACTGACACATGCTGAAATATAACTCAAGTAGGTATGTTTACAAGCTCGATGCACTCACTACGGTGCAAGTTATGGCAAGACAAGCATACATCCATCAAGAAGGCACAAAATGCAAGCTAGACATGGCAAGAACAATAGCATAGCATGCACGGATCAACTACAACATCATCGGCAAAATTGCAAACAAGTTGACAATCTGCCCAGATTCATAAAGTAGCAAAAATAGAGCTCGTTTGACTCAAGCTAGGGTGCTCCATAATTGCAAACAAAGCCATGGATGGATAGAGCACTACAAGATTAACAAAACATCCTTACTGATCATCCTCAAAAGAGGCACGGATCACTAGGAAACAACATGAACATATGGCATCATGAGATAAACAGCTCCAGGACTTAGTGAAATTACTAAGTCCCTGAAAACAGAATTAGCAAGTGCACCACTTTGCAAGCTTGCACAAGTCACCACACACATCACAAAAATACATGGGTTGCACTTCTGGAAAGATAACAAAACCCTTAACAAAACACATGTAGAGCATCAGGGCATATCATGCACACATTAATCATGGCAAAAATGACAAAAAGCTAAACGGAGCAGCAGATCTAGCAATTATCTCAAGTAGCCCTCTTCTAACAGCATTTCGGGCATCAAGATGAACTCAAATGAAAATGATGCAATGGAATGAAATGATGTACTCTCTGAGATGAACATTTTGATATGCTATATGCATGAATCGGAGCTACGGATGCAAAGTTACGGGGTCATGAACATGAGCACTTGGATCGGAAATTCTGAGACTTAGAGAAAAATGCAACCTCCGGATTAGGGTTTACTGTTTATCGCGAGCCGGATCCAGATCGGGTGGCGCGCCGTTCGAGGTTGACCGGGGCAGCTCGCCGGAGTCGATGGCCGCGGTGGACGGAGCTTGACGGGGAGGCGGCGGCGCGGCGGCTGCGGAGGAGAACGGCGGCGAGGTCGATGCGGCGCGGGGCGACGCGGACTGGGTCGAGGCGGAGCGGAGCGGCGGCTGCCGGCGTCGAGTCGGAGCGGCGGAGCGGCGTTGGAGGGCGGCGGCGGCCGGCTTCGAGGCGGCGCGGCCGGGCGGAGAAGGGCGGCGCGGGCGGCGTTCAACGGGAGAGGAGGCAGGGCCCGGGCACGCGCGGGGAGGGCCGGCCTTGGGCCCGACGGGCCGGCGGGTGTGGCAGCGGTGATGTGGTCCGGGGCGCCCATGTGGCGGCTCCCGGTTGGCGGAGGCGGATCCGAACGTTGTCCGGCCTGTGCGGACACGTCCGGCGGCGGCGGATATGGTTTTTTTTAGGGTTTGACGAGGGGATCCGAGATTTGAAATGGGGGAGGTATATATAGGCATAAAGGGAGCTAGGAGAGTCCAAATGAGGTGCGGTTTTCGGCCACGCGATCGTGATCGAACGCTCTAGATGATGGAGCAGAGTTAGGTGGGTTTTGGGCCAAATTGGAGGGGTGTTGGGCTGCAACACACACGAGGCCTTTTCGGTCCCTCGGTTAAACGTTGGAGTATCAAATGAACTCCAAATGATACGAAACTTGACAGGCGGCCTACCGGTAGTAAACCAAGGCCGCTTGGCAAGTCTCGGTCCAATCCGGAAATGTTTAATCCCCACACACGAAAGAAAGCTAGAAATGACCACCGGAGAAGAACGAAGCGCCGGAATGCAAAACGGACAACGGGGAAAATGCTCGAATGCATGAGACGAACACGTATGCAAATGCAATGCACATGATGACATGATATGAGATGCATGACAACGACAACAACACACGGAGACAAAGAACCCGAACCCGAGGAAATAAATATAACTTAACGCCGAAACGACAAGAGTTGGAGTACAAATTGGAAAGTTACATCCGGGGTGTTACAATACCTCTATTTAACTGATTCATTTGTGAGAAGGTTTAAATTTTCATCATCACACAATTCTAAAACTGTCCTGTTCGATCTTCATGATAAATCTTATACCATGGACTTAGAAGATTTTAACACTGCTTGTAAACTCCCAAAGTGGGGTAATGTTAGTGAACCTCGCAAATCTGAATTTAGAGATTTTCTTGCTAGTATTACAGTGGGGGAATCTAGAGATGTAACACAAGCCACTATAGGGAGCATTCATTTTCCTGCTATACATTATTTTGCTCTCTTCATAGGAAGGTGCATAAACGGTAAAGATGAAGCATGTCACATGTGTGTACCTGATCTTAGCATTCTCAGGAGCGCTGTTTTAGGAGATAAATAATACAACTTGGGGGCTATTGTTGCACGTAGGTTTCATAATAATCGTATTAATGGAGATTTCTTTGGTGGAATTTATGCAACTCGTATAGCTAACTTTCTTGAGATACCCATACGTGGAGATGATATTGAGTTGCCTCCTTCTTATCTAGATTATGATGATATGGTTTGTCATCAGTTTGTTGAGAGGAACAATCAGTTCCTCCAGTACCGACTAATCTTTGACAGACGACGCACCTATCATGTCGCTCTCCCTGCTCCTACTTCCTTTGACTTTCGGGTAAAGGGGAGCTATTTTATAACCAGGGAGGAGGAGACCAAGTATGAGAGGAGGGCGGAGACAACTCGCCTCCAAGTTGCAGCTCATCAGGCAATTGCCGCTGCATCTCAGTACGATCCCAACTATAACTTTGGATATCCGCCAGGCCAGCCATGGCCATAGACCAACTTAGGCCAAAAGCCTAAGCTTGGGGGAGTATGTATTTCTCACCGACATTACATTCATGTTCACACACTCATGCTAGTTGTTGGTGCTCATACTTTTTCATTGTAATACACATGCTAGTTTATTTCCCTTTTTATGCTTTCTTCTTGTGTGTTTGATAAACCTTAAGAAACCAAAAAAATAGTTGTAGCTTTTAGTTGGTTTACTTTCCATGCTGTAGTAGTAGTAATCAAAAAAAGAAAACCCAAAAAGATTTCTCGTTCTTCTTTTGCTTGTGGGAGATTTCCCGTGTAAATAGTTTTACTTCTTTTCTTGTTCTTTGGGGGCCGAGAGAAGAAGACCATAATGAAAATGTTGAGTGGCTCTCATATGCATTTTTGTTGATCTAAAAAAGAGCCCATATTACCTTGTCTTCTCTCTTGAATTGAATGCTTGCAGATTCCAGCTTAGTCCAATGCATGTGCACTATTATTATTATCCACACTATTCGGTCGTGCAAGTGAAAGGCAATAATGATGATTATATGATGAACTTATTGAGATGAGAAAAGCTGGTATGAACTCGACCTCTCTTGTTTTTGTAAATATGATTAGTTCATCATTCCTGATTCAGCCTATTATGAAAGAAACATGTTTGCAATGACAATTAGAGCTTGTAGTTGCTTATGCCATGCTTAATTAGCTAGGAGTTTATAATGGTTTACCTTGCATGTCAACATGCTATTAAAATGGTTGTGATGTGGTATGATAGGGTGGTATCCTCTTTTGAACGATTCGAGTGGCTTGACTTGGCACATATTCACGCATGTAGTTGAAACAAAATCAACATAGCCTGTACGATATTTATGTTCATGGTGCATTATATCCTACTCATGCTTGCATTCGGTGTCGATTAATTTTAATGCATGTTCGTGACTGTTGTCGCTCTCTAGCTGGTCGCTTCCCAGTCTTTTTCTAGCTTCACTTGTACTAAGCGGGAATACTGCTTGTGCATCCAATTCCATAAACCCCAAAGTTGTTCCATATGAGTCCACCATACCTACCTATATACGGTATCTACCTGCCGTTCCAAGTAAATTTGTATGTGCCAAACTCTAAACCTTCAAATAATCATTCTGTTTTGTATGCTCGAATAGCTCATGTATCAACTAGGGCTATCTATATCGTCCATGCTAGGCGGGTTATTCTCAAGAGGAGTGGACTCTGCTCCTCACTCACGAGAAAATGGCTGGTCACCGGGATGCCCAGTCCCATGCTTTAAGCAAATCAAATCAAAATAATTGCAAACAAAACTCCCCCGGGACTCTTGTTAGTTGGAGGCACTCGTTGTTTCGAGCAATCCATGGATTGATGCTTGTTGGTGGAGGGGGAGTATAAACTTTACCATTCTGTTTGGGAATCGCCTATAATGCGTGTATCATGGAAGGTATCGAGATCTCTCAGTTGTTATGTTGACAATAAAAGTATACCGCTCAAAATATTATTTATATCTATTTCAAAACCGAGCTCTGGCACCTCTACAAATCCCTGCTTCCCTCTGCGAAGGGCCTATCTATTTACTTTTATGTTGAGTCATCATCCTCTTATTAAAAAGTACCAGTTGGAAAGCACCACTGTCATTTGCATCCATTACTGTTAGTTTACATTGAGTATGACTTGACTGGATCTCTTTTACCATGAATTACAATTTCTAGTCAGTCCTTGATCTTTAAAGGTGCTCTGCATTTATGTTTTGCAGTCTCAGAAAGGGCTAGCGAGATACCATCTTGTCATATCATATCATGATTATTTTGAGAAAGTGTTGTCATCCGAGATTTATTATTATTGCTCGCTAGTTGATTATGCCATTGATATGAGTAAACATGAGACCTAAATGTTATTGTGAATATGGTTAGTTCATAATCTTTGCTGAAAACATGAATGCTGGCTTTACATATTTACAACAACAAGAGCAAACAGAGTTTGTATAAGTTTCTCTTTATCACTTTTAGTTTATCAACTGAATTACTTGAGGACAAGCAAAGGTTTAAGCTTGGGGGAGTTGATGCTTCTCCGTCGTATCTACTTTTACAAACACTTTTGCCCTTGTTTTGGACTCTAACTTGCATGATTTGAATGGAACTAACCCGGACTGACGCTGTTCTCAGCAGAATTGCCATGGTGTTATTTTTGTGCAGAAATACAAGTTCTCAGAATGACCTGAAAATCAACGGAGAATTATTTTGGAATATATAAAAAATACTGGAAGAAAGGTCCACGTCACGGGGCCCACACCCTGTCCACGAGGGTGGGGGCGCGCCCTACCCCCCTGGGCGCGCGCCCCTGCCTTGTGGGCCCCCTAACGCTCCACCGACCTCAACCTTGACTCCATATATTCACTTTCAGGGAGAAAAAAATCAGGGATAAGGATTCATCGCGTTTTACGATACGGAGCCGCCGCCAAGCCCTAAACTCTCTCGGGAGGGCTGATTTGGAGTCCGTTCGGGGCTCCGGAGAGGGGAATCCGTCGCCATCGTCATCATCAACCTTCCTCCATCACCAATTTCATGATGCTCACCGCCGTGTGTGAGTAATTACACATAGGCTTGCTAGACGGTGATGGGTTGGATGAGATTTATCATTTAATCGAGTTAGTTTTGTTAGGGTTTGATCCCTAGTATCCACTATGTTCTAAGATTGATGTTGCTATGACTTTGCTATGCTTAATGCTTGTCACTAGGGCCCGAGTGCCATGATTTCAGATCTGAACCTATTATGTTTTCATCAATATATGAGAGTTCTTGATCCTATCTTGCAAGTCTATAGTCACCTATTATGTGTTATGATCCGTTAACCCCGAAGTGACAATAATCGGGATACTTACCGGTGATGACCGTAGTTTGAGGAGTTCATGTATTCACTATGTGTTAATGCTTTGGTTCGGTACTCTATTAAAAGGAGGCCTTAATATCCCTTAGTTTCCAATAGGACCCCGCTGCCACGGGAGGGTAGGACAAAAGATGTCATGCAAGTTCTTTTCCATAAGCACGTATGACTATATTCGGAATACATGCCTACATTACAATGATGAACTGGAGCTAGTTCCGTGTCACCCTAGGTTATGACTGTTACATGATCGATCGCATCCGGCATAATTCTCCATCACCGATCCAATGCCTACAAGCTTTTCCATATATTGTTCTTCGCTTATTTACTTTTCCGTTGCTACTGTTACCATCACTATAAAACCAAAAAATATTACTTTTGCTACCGTTACCATTATTATCATATCACTTTGCTACTAAATACTTTGCAGATATTAAGTTTCCAGGTGTGGTTGAATTGACAACTCAGTTGCTAATACTTGAGAATATTCTTTGGCTCCCCTTGTGTCGAATCAATAAATTTGGGTTGAATACTCTACCCTCAAAAAATATTGCGATCCCCTATACTTGTGGTTTATCACACTACTAGGTAAAAGCCTAGCAGCTGCACGGGTTTTAGGCCTATCAGTAGCGTGGGATGGAGCATTACTGGTACGGCGCTACAACTAAAGGTTAGCAGTAGTGTGGGTAAACCCACGCTATTGCTATATCGACTTAGTAGTAGTGTTTTCTCCAAACAGCGCTACTGGTAACTAGTAGTAGCGCTTCTCCCAGCACGTGCTACTACTATTATTTCATATTTTATTTCTTTTTATTTCATGTTTTATTCATACACCTTTATAGAAGTTTTCATACAGCAGCATACACCTTTATACAAGTTTTCATACAGCAGCATACACCTTTATACAAGTTTTCATACAACAGCAATTTAGAGATAGTTTTTACATCATAATGAGTTATTACATCACTGGGTGAAAGAACCGTGGACTAGTTCCAAGTGGATGGACATCCACTTGAAACTAATCCGTGTTTCTTTCACCCAATGATATAATAAATATCATCGTCATCATCATCATCATATCATTAGCAACTTATCGTCATAATACATCATTGTCATATAATACCTCCTCATGATCATCGTTTTCATCAATGAGACATCACATAGCAAGTTGGTCACTAGTCATAATCACAACTACTCCTCATCATCAACTCTAACACATTGTACCACATAATAAATATTGTACCTCATAGGACCTACTACATTCTCTTAGGACCTACTATATTCTCTTAGGTAAAATAGCATAAAACAAGATAGCCCCTGACTCTCATTATGGAGAATGGAGATTATCCTATCTCCAATTCTTGCCTTTCGCACAATGTTGCTTCCAAGTAGCTCCTTACGACTGTCCATACATTTTTTCCATTATGTGATTTTCATTTCTCCACCTCTTTTAGAAATCCGATATGGACAGGTGAGATTCGTAGGATGACCTGGCTGTATGTTCAAAACATTAACGCGACCTTTCTGATACATCTGATGAGGCACACAATCATCCGAGATTTTCTGTTGAAAAACATAGTAATAACTTCGTAGTTAGCAATGTAGTTAAGTTTTAAAAGAATTTATGCAAAAGATGCACGGATGTCGTAATAATAAAAAATCTTACCATGGCATCTCCATGGATGTTACCGTATATCAACACGTGCACTAGTGGCACGTATTGACCATAATGCGGATGAGTTTTATTATAGATATTGTAATTCTCAAGATCAGTACAAAATGCGACCAGATAATTTTTCTCCTGATAAGTTAACTCAGAGCCATCGGTGTAGTAGGTTCTGTCTACCATGTTCCGCACATTGTTTGAACAATTAAAATAAGCTGTCAATGGAAATAAGCTGTCAACTATTTTGAAATGAACAATATAAATTAGTTAATAACTATTTTTGAGAAACTCACATAGCGGTAGAATTGGAAGCGTATCAACAAGGACCCAAATGTCCAAATTGTCTTGGTCGATGTCAGGATCACCAAGATCCATGGTGACAAACATACCCTCTTGAAAATCGTACATCTTGCAAAGTGCTTCCCAACCCGGGCAACCAAAATGGGACACACTCTCAGAATTGTATAGATTTACCTCAAAATCCATACCATGATGGGTCCTTAGGTTAATTTTCTTTGTTTCATTCCTCTCATGATCTTCAAAATCCATCCTCTCCAAGACATAGCGTCTTGCATGGCATGGGATAAGCTATTCGAATTGTAAAAGACGAAAATTACACGTTGAAGTAGTAGAAGTTGAGCTTAATTACGAAAAAACACTTTGCGTTGTAGCTTACCGTATCACAATCGAAGGCCTCCTCGAGCTTAATGCTGAAGCGCCGATCTTCGTCCAGGTGAGGCCTGCCGCAGAAACCCCGGTCGTCGTGGCACCAGGACCACTCCCTCGGGAGACTTTCGTCGTCCGAGTACGACATTTCCTATGTTCATAATTCAAATATTAAACTTGTACAATTAAATATATGTACTAAACGAGTACGACATTACACCCCACGGCAACAGTCGGGATTCTTCGGCCTCAACAGACTTAAAGTCAACCCGAAATATCATTTAATTATCTTTCTAGAAAATCCAGGCCACTCGATATTTCCTACATATTCTTGCACAAGTCATGCCAAAATTCACGGAAAATTCCGGCATGACCTTTGCTAAAACAAGACATATCGAGCGCCTAAAATTTGCCGTAACGGAAATTAATCAACACTCCGGCAAAACATAGGCCACTCAGAGTAACATGAACATGAACATGAACATGACCGGCCACTTGGGAAACCACATATCCTATTTGAGCAACACAAGATATACATGTTTTTACCTACATCATATCTTATAGGACTCATATTAACATGGAGATTTGGCTGGTCTCACCTTGAGGTTGGAGGGGGTCGGTGACGAGGACGACGGCGGGGATAATGGAGGGGCTCCTTGATTTCTGCAAAAACAAAAGCCCTATAAATAAAACCCTAGCGAACATCGATGCGGGAATAATTGCTTAAACTAAAAAAATAACAACAAATATGACATGTTCAACTAGTTTTATTAATTCAAATAGTTCTTACTAAATATAAACTTACTATAAATATAAATAAACTAAAAATAAAGTAGTTCAACTAGTTATATTAATTTTCTTACTAAAAATACATTAGTTCTATTAATTCAACTAGTTCTTACTAAAACTAAACTAGTTCAATTAGTTTATTAATTTACTTACTAATTATTTTAAACACGTACTAAAATAGTAAAAAAAACTACATTATACAAAGTAGGGAGGAGGGGAAGGGAGGCGGAAGAGAGAGGAGGAGGGGGAGGAGGCCGGTGGGATCGGAGGAGGGAGGGAGCGGCCAGAGGAGGAGGAGGGAGGGGGCGGGGGGAGGAGGGGAGGGGGCGGCCGGAGGAGGAGGGAGAGGGGCGGTGGGAGGAGGGCGATCGGAGGAGGAGGGAGTACCTCGGTGAGGAGCAGCGCGGCGGCGGCGGACCACGTATAGGTTCAGCGCGGGCGAGAGCGACTGAGAGGGAGTGAGTGTCCAGGGTGAACCGCTCCAGGATAAGCTAAGTAAGTAGTAGCACGTTTCAGAGAAACGCGCTACTGCTACGGGCCGTAGCAGTAGCGCTGGTCAGCGGTACGCGCTACTGCTAAGTGGGACTAGCCATCTGCGCCCAGTACAAATATAGTAGCAACACGGTTTCGTGGAACGCACTACTGCTAAAGTAGTAGTAGCAGCGCGGTTTATTTAAAAACTCTACTACTAAGTAGCAGTAGCGAACTGTTTTGTCCAGCGCTACTGCTAAGATTCTATGTATAAGGTTTTCCCTAGTAGTGTAAGTGTGCACATCTTAATTCTTGGCAACTTTTTCCTCACCTCGAATTCAGATTCCAATTCCTTTGTTCTTTTTACTTCCACCGTCCTCTCAAAATGCATTGATGGAGTCCTAGATTAGGGGATCTCTGGACAGCCGGACTATATCCTTTGGCCGGACTGTTGGACTATGAAGATACAAGATTGAAGACTTCGTCTCGTGTCCGGATGGGACTCTACTTGGCTTGGAAGGCAAGCTAGGCAATACAGATATGTATATCTTCTCCCTTGTAACCGACCTTGTGTAACCCTAGCCCCCTCCAGTGTCTATATAAACCGGAGGGTTTTAGTCCGTAGGACAACATACAATCATACCATAGGCTAGCTTCTAGGGTTTAGCCTCTCTGATCTCGTGGTAGATCAACTCTTGTAATACTCATATCATCAAGAACAATCAAGCAGGATGTAGGGTATTACCTCCATCAAGAGGGCCCGAACCTGGGTAAACATCGTGTCCCCTGCCTCCTTTTACCATCCGCCTTAGACGCACAGTTCGGGACCCCCTACCCGAGATCCGCCGGTTTTGACACCGACATTGGTGCTTTCATTGAGAGTTCCACTGGGTCGTCATCATAAGGAGGATGACTTGTCTTGTTGTCAAGGACAACATCACCTCTAGGGGAGCCCTGGCTGTAGGCCAAACTCTCCGACTAGGCGGCTTCGTCATGACCGCCCGCTCGGCCGCTGCGCCGACGATGACTTCTCGGGTCATCGAAAATAGCCTCCACATCGTCTCGAAATTTGCCGAGCAGATGGATCCAATAGAGCTCTCCTCTTTGAACGAGCTCTTGGATCGCATCGCCGCTCTGGGAGTCACTACGGACTACGATCGAATTGGGCTTAAACCCGACCAAAGGGAGATTAACTCTCCGCCGACCGCCCATCAGATAGCGGTGGTGGAGGAGCAATGCGATGATTCTCCCTCTATCCTGAGGACGAGCTATGTCCAGATTCCCGAGCTCTTCGAGTCAGATACTCGCTCATGGGAGGACACCGCCTTAACCCTGAACCCAGAATCAGGCCGCATACCGAACCCACAGGCAACATCTCGGAGCCCGAACTCCCAAGATCAGAAACTCCCCTGCCCCGGGATCACAGATTGGGTCAAGGTCTGGACTTGAATCCACCCACCCACCCAGATACAAACGATCTTTCCCACATTAGGCAAGCGCCCCAAGAGACAGTACATCACTATTGTGCCAGATTCCTCCTTGTAATGAACAAGATCAAGGACTGTTGCGAGGAAGACGTAATTTCGTTCGTTTGCAACAATTGCACGGACAAGGGAATCCTCAACGCCATAAGTCACCGTGACATAACACACTTCACTGACTTGGCGGCCATAGTACGGAAATACTGTGTGATGGAAAGTGCCTGGAAAACCCAAACGCAATTTTGGGATAATCTGGCTCTGACAAAACCCCCAGTCCGAACTAAAAGGGTGTACTCTCATAAGTCGCCTGACTCAATTACAAAGAAGCAAAAGCCCACTACAGGGCATGGAACTGTATTGGAGGGATGGCTTAACGGGCCCTGCAAAATCCATATTACAGCGGGTACCATATCAACACACAACCTTAGAGCATGTTGGGTACTCCGGCAGGTGCCCAAGAGCGGTGAGGATCTCCTCATCCAAAATACCTCAGAGCACCTTCCCATGGATAATAATACAGTATTAACGGTCTTCGAGACCTTCGCCTCAAATAATAGGCGTAAGCGAGCACTCCGCAGCCTTGCCGAAGTCTGCCACGTGGCAACAATAAATCCATGGAGCGACACGACTATTACCTTCAATGCCAGTGACGAACCTAAATTCCGAACAGCCCGAGCACCAGCCGCTTTGGTCCTTAGCCCAATTGTAGACGGCTTTCGGCTCACTAAAGTGGTCATGGATAGCGGCAGCGGATTAAACCTCATTTATGAGGGCACTCTTCAAAAAATGGAAATAGACAACAACCGTATTGAGCAAAGCAGTATGACCTTCCGAGGAATCATCCCCAGTCGGGAGGCACGTTGCGCTGGGAAAATCACACTTGATGTGGTATTCGGCACTCCGGAGAATTACAGGTCTGAAGAAATTACATTCCAAGTGGCCCCGTTCAGTAGCGGATACCACGCCCTTCTAGGGCGGGAGGCATTCATGATTTTTCAAGCCATACACCATTACGGGTACATGAAGCTCAAAATGCCCAGACCCAATGGAATCATCACTCTAGTTAGTGACCCGGACATAGCACCCCACCCCGAGAACAAAACAGCCGCACTGGCCCTCGAGGCACTATCCGAAGCCCTTGTGGCGGAGGAGTTAACCGTGCTGCGCTCCATGGTGGACAGGGACGACATGATACTAGACAAAAAGATCCAAGTCCACCTCCTTTAAACCAGCGGATGAAATAGTCAAATTCCGAGTCCATCCAACGGACCCCGCAAAAACAGCATCCATCGGGGCACAGTTAAACCCCGCTGTTGACGCCGCACTACGGGAGTTTCTGCACGATAATTGGGACATATTCGCCTGGCATCCTTCAGACATGCCAGGAATCCCACGCAGATTGGCCGAGCATAGCCTTAATATTTTAAAAGGATTCAAGACGGTCAAGCAGACTCTTCGACGTTTCTCTGAACCTAAGCGACAAGCCATGGGAGAGGAGCTAGCCAAGCTACTGGAAGCCGAATTCATTAGAGAAATAAAACATTCGGACTGGCTAGCAAACCTGGTGATGGTACCAAAGAAGGACAAATCCTGGCGCCTATGCGTCGACTTCAAAGACCTTAATAAGGCTTGCCCAAAGGATCCCTTCCCACTCCCTCACATCGATCAAATCATCGACGCTACCGCAGGACACGAATCATTGTTCTTCCTTAACGCATACTCCGGTTACCACCAGATTAAGATGGCGGAGTCTAATCAAGTCGCAACGGCATTTATCATGCCATACGGCCCTTTCTGTTTTAACACAATGCCCTTTGGGCTCAAAAACGCCGGTGCGACATATCAGCGGATGATCCAGACATGTCTGGAAAAGCAGATCAGCAAGACTGTGGAGGCATATGTAGACGATGTGGTCATTAAAACCAGACATGTCGACTCCTTAATAGACGACTTGAGGCTCACGTTCGCCAATCTCCAAACATACAACATTAAGCTCAATCCGGAAAATTGTGTTTTCGGTGTCCCCGCCGGAAAGCTCCTGGGCTTCATCGTCTCCAGTAGAGGAATTGAAGCAAATCTGGCTAAAATACGAGCTCTGTCGCAGTTGGCTATCCCAACTGACATCAAGCAAATCTAGAAATTAACTGGATGTGTGGCGGCTTTAAGCCGCTTTATCTCCCAATTAGGAGAAAAGGCACTCCCCCTTTATCGCCTTCTTCAGTGCACCGAACACTTCGAGTGGACGGACGCAGCCACGGCCGGACTGGAAGAAATAAAAGCCATCCTGGCCACCAACCCAATCTTGGCCGCGCCAACTATTGGCGAACCAATGCTATTATATATAGCGGCAACTCACCAAGTTGTAAGCGTAGTGCTCGTCGTCGAACGAGAGATGGACGAACATAAATTCCCACTTCAAAAGTCGGTATATTATGTATCCACCGTCCTCACTCCATGCAAATCACGATACCCACATTATCAAAAGATAGCATACACGGTATTCATGGCATCCCGGAAATTACGACATTACTTTCAAGAGTGTTCAATTACGTGACCTCCGAAGTACCACTCAATGACATAATAAACAACCGTGATGCCACGGGCCGGATTGCCAAATGGGCTATCGAGCTCCTCCCGTTCGACATAACATATAAACCACGACGAGCCATTAAGTCGCAAGTACTGGCCGATTTCGTAGCCGAATGGACAGAAGCCGAACTCCCTAAAGAGTATGTCGCATACTCTAATTAGATCATGCACTTCGACAGCTCTAAAATGCTGGTTGGTCTGGGGTCTGGCATCGTCCTGACGTCCCCCACCGGAGATACAGTGCAATAGGTACTCCAAATACTATATACAGACTCCAATAACGCAGCCGAATACGAGGCCCTATTACACGGTCTCCGGATGGCAGTCTCCATGGGCATTCAATGCCTGGAGGTGCGTGGGGACTCGAACCTTGCAATATCACAAATAAATGGAGACTTCGATGCCAAGGATCCAAAAATGGCGTCATATCGCAATGCCGTCCTCAAAATGTCAGCTCGGTTTGAGGGGCTTGAATTCCACCATGTGGCTCGGGAAAAGAACCAGGCAACGGACATCCTTGCCCGTATCGGCGCTAAACGCGACCCTGTCCCACCGAACATCTTCCTGGAAAAACTATTTAAACCATCCGTGGTATGGGAAGGGGACACCAACAACAATAGTCTGGATCCGGCCACAACCCCAGATACCGAACACTTTGACACAATCGAAGGCTCGGCCATCGAAATAACACCTTCAGCCCACGTAATAATGGACATTATCGCCCCATGGACAGAACCATTCCTGGCCTACCTAACCAGGCATGAATTACCCGAGGACCAAAATGAGGCACGCTGCATTGTGCGGTGATCTAAAGCATACAAGGTCCACGAGGGAGAGCTTTATAAGAAAAGCACTACCGGAGTCCTTCAAAGGTGTATCTCCAAAGAGGAAGGGCGGAAGCTTTTGGCAGAAATCCATGCCGAACTCGGCGGCCATCACGCCACAGCCCGGGCCCTTGTAAGCAAGGCCTTCCGTACATGTTTTTATTGGCTGACGACCCGGGCAGATGCGCAGCATCTGGTCCAGCATTGCGTTGGTTGCCAGCTATTTGCAAACCAAAGCCATATGCCGCCTACCGCTCTCCAAACAATCCCCATTACTTGGCCCTTTGCGGTCTGGGGGCTTGATATGGTCGGACCCCTTAATGGGGGAACCCATAAGAAAAAATACTTATTGGTCATGGTGGACAAATTCACCAAATGGATAGAAGCCAAACCTATCAAAACGGCTGAATCCGGACCGGTGATAGACTTCATATCCGGGGTTGTACACCGTTACGGCATCCCTCACAACATCATCACTGACAACGGCATGAATTTTACAACCGACGAGGTGAAACTTTGGTGCAGCAACATGGGCATCAGGCTCGATTATGCTTCTGTCTATCACCCGCAAACTAACGGTCAAGTCGAACGTGTGAATGGTCTTATCATGAGTGGCATTAAACCCAGATTAGTGCAGTCCTTAAAGGAATCAAACACGCACTGGGTAGAGGAGCTCGACTCCGTACTATGGGGGCTGCGGACCATGCCGAACCGCACTACCAGATACACACCATTTTTTATGGTGTACGGCACCGAGGCGGTGCTGCCTTGCGACATAATTCATGACTCACCTCGAGTGCGCATGTACAAAGAAAGAGAGGCTGAGGTCGGTCGGCAGGACAGTTTGGATGCCCTGGAGGAGGAGCGCGACGTGTCAAAATCCCGTTCTGCATTCTATCAGCAACAGGCTCGAAGGTATCAAAGCAGAGAAGTGCAGGCCAAAACCTATAATGTTGGCGAACTAGTTCTACGCCTGCCGGAGAAGAAAAAGAACAAGCTCAAGCCCAAATGGGAAGGTCCATTCATTATCGACCAGGTTCTGACCGGTGGAGCGTACCGTCTGCGGGATGCATCGGACAATCGACTCGAGCCAAACCCATGGAACGCAGCCAGACTCCGAAGATTCTACGCCTAGCGCCGGACTCTATGTTCGTCTCCTTACCTCCATCATTTTTTTGCACATCTGTTTTTCTCTCTTTCTTTCTTTTGTTCTTCTCTTCAAGGCCCTAAAGGGCTAAACTTGTGTCTTGGTTACACAATCTTGACGCGCTAACCGCGCTCATTATACCTGGGGGCTTCTTATATAGAAGCTTAAACTAATTATTTTTCCGGCTTTATGCCCCGCACATGTGTTATTCTTCCGCATGTACCTTTTTTCGCCATTATATGCATCGATATGACTTAAGATTTGGCCAAGCTGGGTTGCCTGGCTCTTGTATTTATGCCTTACGTTCCTGTTAATTCGGCTAGGGCATAAGGGGAGCACCTCTGCGATTGTTACTATCGGGTCAGCTGGATGTGTACCTCAGACTGGGTGAAGCCAAAAGCTAGCGTTCTTAAGGAAATATTCGGTCGGTGAATAAAAGATGACTTTCATTTAATTTACTACATGCCCCCAGATGTTTTTAGCCTGCGTCTTGCAGTTCGGACATGCAAATTAGGACATGCGTACCTAGGGAAAGGAACCCTTAACGGAACTATTCTCCCTGGAAGATGTTTCTTACTATCCATGTAATATAACATAGCTAGTTGGGTACTTGTCTGTTCAAGCACTTATGACCCCTACGCCTGGTTTCCATGCATACCCCGGTTTTTACATAACCGAGCGGGTATTTGGATACACTCCGGACTATCGGGTCCAGAGGTCGAAGCGAAAAGGTCCGCCATGACAAATGATTTACAATCCGGCTAGGGACATTACATATGTCACTTGAAGTACACAGTCAATAAGACTGGTTGAATTCTTCTTCTATACCATCCAACAGGTTGTCTAGCCTACAATCCTGTTGAGAATACTATGCGGCTAATTCTACTTGATCATACACTAAGCTGACAGGGATCTCTTTCCCATCGGGTCCCACAGGTCCGACCTCGGCCATGTGGTTTGGGTCCGCTTTGGTATATCGTGTCTTCACCATAGCCCAGGCTTCCCTTGCACCTTGTCGGCAGGCTGATATCTTCCATAATCGGAAGCGCCGCCGTGCTCCCTTAAGCTTCTCTATAAGCTCCCCCATGCCTACGGGTGGGGACGCGGATGGCCACAAGGCTTGGGCAATACCCTGCATCACCTGCCGAACTTGCTTGTGCAGTTGTGAGAGCTCTAGCAGAAGATCACCCGAAGACCCGTGCATCTCCTCCGCGGGACGACCCGTCAGCATACCTGCAGACATAACGTTGTTAGCCGACTTCTTCGCCGAACTCCTTTAAAAAAGTTCGTTCAAGCACTTACTAAAACTGTCGCGCCGAAGCCGTTTATTCTCCTTCACGGAGTCTGCAAGCTGGGCTTGGACATCTTTCAGTTCCACGCCCAGCCGGATATTGGTGTCTTGGAGATCATTTTTCTCCTGCCTGACTCACGTCAGCATGCGTTCGCCAGCATTTTGCTGTCGATCATCACGTGCCGCAATCGCCATCACGGCCTCCGGATTCACTCCGGGGCCACCTGCAACATCTATTGTTAGGTTTGCACACATGCCGCATACTACCTGGTACCCGTATTCTTTGCATTATATACAAATGTTACCAGGGGGACCCTTCTCGGACTCCTTCAACGCGGCAACAGCGGCCCCTAGCTGGGCCTTACACTCGTCCAGCTCTTGAGACAATTGGGAATTCTTCTCTGTAAGAACCTGCACAAATAATGATCCTTAAATTAGTTGTGTCAACTGTTTCAAGTCTCGGGGGCTACTGATACATATAATCGTTAGATTTGCTTACCCGTATATCCCTTACATACTGGTCCGTGGCTCTAGCTAGACCATTTTGAGCAGCACGGATGTACGCATCTCCGGAATTGAAGGCATCAAATGCCTCTGGTGAGAAACAAGCGTCACAGAGTATGGCCCGGCGATGCTTGTGATTCATGGCGCTCTCCACTTCTGAATTTGTAGCGGATAGTCCATCCACATCCTCTGTAGGAGGAGCATCCGAAGTCCGCCCCGTGTTGGCTTCCGCCTCTATGTCCGGCCCTGGAGCCCGACTGGTGGAGGCGTGATCGGCAGCCTCTCCGGATATAGTCCGGCGAGCGTTTTTTCTATTAAGAAACATGGACGTCAGTATATTTTGAGAAAGATGACAACCACGGAGCGAGGTTTTGTGTCATACCTCTGCACCGACATCTCCGTCCTGACCGCCTTCCTTTTCGGCCTACCCGGCCTCGGTGCCTCTTGTTGGCGAGTTGCTGCGGGTTCGGCATGGCGTCCCGAATGCCTTCCCTGTAAAACACCATATGTGTATGGTAGGTGAAGTGCATAAAAGGGGATCCTATTTTTTGGAGTTGGGATTTTGGTTTTTCTTACGTGCGACGCAGGGAGTAGTCTGGGATAGTCGGCCGTTATGGCCACCATGGCGTCATCGCAACTCAATTGATAGAATTGCCTGTCTATCAGCTCCACAAATATGTCCGGATCCTCTTTGAGTCCGGGATCGAGGGCTCGGTTAGGGTCCTCCGATTGTGGAGGTGGGCTGTTGACCTCCCTTACAGATTTTCGCAGTTCCTGCCATGAAATGGCAAGGTGAGTACCTACGACGAAGAATGCGGGAAGGATGGGAGTAAAGAGGTACAACTCACCCAGGTTGGAGGGTTGTACATGGAGAATCCATCTCGTGGCTTGATACGGATTAACTCCTCTTCTTCTCCCTTGAATAACTCAGACATAATTTTGCTAAAGCAGCAGCGGAGTCCGATCCCTTACGCCTACAATGGGTGGCATCATCTTCCCCGTTAAAACACCACAGGGTGTGCCCTCGATATTGAAGTGGCTGCACTTCCCGCATTATGCATATTGACATAACCTCGATTATTGTCAATCCTGACTGAGCCAGTTCTTTAATTCGATTCATCATGTAAAGGACTTCTCCGTTGCCTTCCTCCTAGGGGCTCCGTGGGCGCCAGCTTCGACGTTTCTTCAGAGGAGCATTGTTGAACTCAGGAAGACCCTGCCGAACAGGATCTGGAAGGGGAACGTCCTCCATATAAAACCACTCCGAAGGCCAGTCTTCAGACGTCTTCTTCGGAGTACCGGACGGGTATCCGGTCTCGGCAATGCGCCATATTTCAGCTCCACCCACCTGATAAAGTGACCCCTTCTGTGTGCGGGGCACAAGGCAAAATAACCTTTTCCACAGCTCGAAATGAGCCTCGCAGCCCAGAAACAGCTCACAAAGGGCAACATAACCAACGATGTGTAATATGGAAGCAGGGGTGAAATTATGGAGTTGGAGGCCGTAAAACTCCAGGAGCCCGCAGAGGAACGGATTAATTGGAAATCCGAGTCCCCTTAGTAAGTAAGGGACAAGGCATACCCGCTCCCCCTTAGAGGGGTTGGGGAAGCTCTCCACTTGCTCCCCGCCATTGTAGGTGGCGAGCCCGGCTCGGACGGGGACCATATACGCTGGAGGGAGAAATCCCTGGGTTTGCAGCTCTACTAATCGACTGTGCAGGACGGAACACCTCTCCCAATCACCGGGCTTAGGGCTACGGGGGCGGGAGGAGGAGTTGCGGTGGTCGGCCATGATGGAATGGATTTTTTCAAAGCGCGCTCCGATGGATTCTCGCCGTGGGAGGATGGTGTGGATTGGATCTAAGAATCCCCTTCCCTTTAATATACAACTTATTTACCTGGCTAGGGGGGCGAATGTAAAAATGCCCTAGCTCCTCGCATTCGCTCGACGCATGGAAGATGGCCTTTATTGGGCACAGAAGCCAAGAGGTCCAACATTTATGGGAGCCGGACACTAATTAACAGATATTCAAGATTTAAAGAAGAACCCGCCTTGCAATGCCGAAGACAATACTGCGCGTAGGACTCATCGTCATTGAAGCCTGGTTCAGGGGCTACTGAGGGAGTCCTGGATTAGGGGGTCTCCGGACAGCCGTACTATATCCTTTGGCCGGACTGTTGGACTATGAAGATACAAGATTGAAGACTTCGTCTCGTGTCCGGATGGGACTCTACTTGGCTTGGAAGGCAAGCTAGGCAATACGGATATGTATATCTCCTCCCTTGTAACCGACCTTGTGTAACCCTAGCCCCCTCCAGTGTCTATAGAAACCGAAGGGTTTTAGTCCGTAGGACAACATACAATCATACCATAGGCTAGCTTCTAGGGTTTAGCCTCTCTGATCTCGTGGTAGATCAACTCTTGTAATACTCATATCATCAAGAACAATCAAGCAGGACGTAGGGTATTACCTCCATCAAGAGGGCCCGAACCTGGGTAAACATCGTGTCCCCTGCCTCCTGTTACCATCCGCCTTAGACACACAGTTCAGGACCCCCTACCCGAGATCCGCCGGTTTTGACACTGACATGCATCAAGAATCGCACAATATGAAAATTTGATTTCAAATGATTCTTCAACGCATTGTTGAAGCTCTCACTTAATTGTGTGCTTCTCACTCCCAAACTAAAGACATCTCTAATATAACATTCAACCCACTTTTCTTTGACCTTGTATAGATACTATCCAGCCAGGTTTGCTTATGCACTTTTAGCCTCATATTGCCAAACGCTTCTTCAAATGCTATCTTGTCCTCATAGCCATACATACAAGCACTAAAATCAGTGAGAATATGTGACTCTTCTTCTTCTTCCTCCACTTCATCTTCCTCATCACCCTTCACTGGAGATAAATGCTTGCAAGCATTCTGCATTATGTGAAATGTGCACAATCTGTGATATGATTCCGTGAAGACTATATCTATGGCTTTTCCTATTGATATATCTTGATCTGTATAGATAATCCTAGGCTGCCTTCCATTATGTGCAGCTAGAAATGTCTCAAATAGCCATATAAATGAGTCACGGGTTTCATCAAACATCAATGCAGCACCAAAAATGGTTGTTTCTCTAAACTGGTTGAGCCCAAGAACAATATCAAATGGCCTATACTCTTTATTTGTGCCAAATGTAGTGTCAATGTGACAACATCTCCGAAGTGCGCATAGTCAAGTAGCATTTTAGCATTAACCCAGAATATGTTGGCTATATTCTCCTCACTGATTAGATCGATTGGTCCTTTAGGAGAACACTTGTATGCAACCGGATATATATGCTAGGTAGCCGATTCAGTATAAATGGCTCATCGTACACGCACAAAGAATTTTGGTCCGCCTCCAAGAGTACATGCACGTATAGACATATGATAGCAACACACTCCTAGGATTGTATTACTTCAATCTAGTTGATTAATGAACTTAAGTTGCCACATGCTCTTGATTAATCATGCACCCCATGGTTAAATTAATCCAGCCATTGAAGGCCAGCTGATCGATCTGTTTCTTGCGCCTGCCTAGTTAGCATAGCAGTACGCAAATGTGCTACATAGGTGCGGACGAACTGACCTTGTGCGTAGAAGCTGCATGCACCCGGCGGCCGTTAGGTCATGTAGCTCAGTGAGTTTCAGATGTCACCCAGCGTTACAATCGGTCTGTAGTATAACAACACCAGCCAAACACCTAGGTAGTTTTGCTAAAACTGAGAAAAACCATGGTTTCAAGAAACTGTAGTATTCGTTGTGTGCACATCTGAATAATGTGGTTTTCAATTACCATGGTTCTCTAAAAACTTCGTTGCCAAACTAAGCCTTAGCTGGTGAGTGTTTGTGACCGAGATGACTGTCGCTTCCGCATGGATCCACCTCCTAGCCGTTGACCACTTCATTGGAAGGTTAGCAAGGCATTATTTGTTCAGGTGTATGCGATTGTTAGCTAGATGTTCATGTTTGTGGTTTGTTTGGCTTGTGATGTAGGCACATGTAACCTTGATGGGCAAATATGGTGAAGACTTGAAGTTGATATACTAATGTGATATATGAAGCTATATTCAAGGGCGTCACACAGGTTTGGAATTTTCATTCACATCTGCACCTCACTTGTTACCTGTGCTCTTGCTTCAGTCATTTTTTTGTAATCATATTCCTATATACTGGGCATCATTCAGTATTGCCAGTTCTTTCTATTAATCACCATTTTAAGAATCATTGCTTGATATACTGGTCTTTTATATGTACCATCTTATTTATCATCTGAAAGCATATTCTACATTACCTTTTGTCTGATGTAGCACTACAATTTTTTTACTGTACATTGATTTATATCTAAAAACTTTAATTATGCTTTGTTTTATATTTCCAGTTCTTTCAATCAATCACCTTTGTAAGACCCACTGCTTGAACCATTTGATACTGAGATCTCAGAGCATATTTTACATTTCTTTTTTCTCATGTACTCTCTCGGTCCCAAAATAAGTGACTTACTGTACATTGCTATATATCTGAATTTTCTTCATTGTGTTTAATTATGGAAAGTACCTTCTTTAACTAAGCGAACAACCTTTCACTAGTTGAAAACAGGACTTTGGTCCAGGCCGGCTCAGCCCATTAGTCCCGATTCAGTCCAGAACCGGGACCAATGTGGGCATTGGTCCCGGTTCGTGAGCCCAGGGGGCTGGCCGGGCCACGTGGGCCATCGGTCCCGGTTCATCTGGACCTTTTGGTCCCGGTTGGTGGGATGAACCGGGACCAATGGGCCTCGCTCTTGGCCCACCACCATTGGTCCCGGTTGGTGGCTTGAACCGGGACCAAAGGCTCCCCGTTAGTCCCGGCTCATGCCACCAACCGGGACCAATGAGGTGCCTATATATACCCCTCGCTCGCGAGCAGAGCACCCCAGTGCTCTGTTTTCTCTGGCCGAGGGGGAGAGGGCTTTGTGGTGCTCTAGCTCACCTCCTATGCACATGAGGTGTTCGATGGAATGCCCGAGCCACACTACTTAAGCTTTCTCCTCTCGAAGCTCGACCTCCAAGCTCCATTTTCCTCGAGATTTGTCTTGATTTAGCGGTCCGTCACGCCCCGTCCCCGTCTTCAGCGCCGTCGATCACCTGCGCCGATCTCATCACCGACACCACCGTGGTGAGCCTCTTGTTCTTATCTTCTTTCTGAAAGGAAAAATATTCTTACTTGTATGTTTAGATAGATACTTGTATCATTTTCTTACATTTATTATTGCATCTTATATAGTGCGATGGTTTTAGTATCCGCCTCCGTCGGCCCTTGTCCTGTCTATGATTCGGATGTGGTATGTATATTATCTTTATAACTATTGGTTCATTTATTGTTTATGAAAATTATGCCGACCAACGTGACATAGATTTTATTTATCTAGGATGTATGTGAATCGGAAATGCCAACCGACCCTATTGTCGAGAGATTAAATTTAGTTGAAGAAGAAAACAATTTGTTGAAGGAAAAAAATTGAGGAGGAGAAGATGATATTGGAGTTGCATGTTGCGGATGTCGTCGATGATCGCAAGATCAAGATGGATGCAATGCGCTTGAAGATTAGAAAAATTAGAAAATATGCCATTCATACCGAGGCTTGGTATCATTATGTCGTTGGATCAATTGTTACCTTGGTTGCGATTATGATCACATTTGTTTTCGCATTGAATTTTTTTACATAGTTTCAATGTATGGTTTAATTAATTAGATGCTCTGGAGAACTATATGTTGTTAGATGAGAACTATGTATGCACTTTGGTTTTAATGTGATGATGAACTTCTATTAATTTGGACACTTAATTATATATAATGCACGCAGATGAACTGGCAATGGATGTACGGTGACAGACACACCCGCGAGTATATTAAGGGCGTGCATGAGTTTCTCGATGCGGCTGAGGCAAACAAGCAGAATGGTTTTATGTGTTGTCCATGCACTGAATGTGGGAATACGAGGTCTTACTCTAACCGGAAAATCCTTCACTCCCACCTGCTTTACAAGGGTTTCATGCCACACTATAATGTTTGGACGAGGCACGGAGAAATAGGGTTATGATGGAAGATGGCGAAGAAGAAGACTACCATGACAACTATGTGCCCCCTGAATACGGTGATGCTGCAACGGGGGGAGCTGGTGAAGATCAAGAGGAACCAGACGATGTGCCTAATGATGCTGCAACGGGTGAAGCTGCTGAAGATCAAGAGGAACCAAATGATGTGCCCGATGATGATGATCTCCGCTGGGTCATTGTCGATGCAAGGACGCAATGCGAAAGTCAAAAGGAGAAGCTGAAGTTCGATCGCATGTTAGAGGATCACAAAAAAGGGTTATACCCCAATTGCGAAGATGGCAACACAAAGCTCGGTACCGTACTGAAATTGCTGCAGTGGAAGGCAGAGAATACTGTGGCTGACAAAGGGTTTGAGAAGCTACTGAAAATATTGAAGAAGAAGCTTCCAAAGGATAATGAATTGTCTGACAGTACATACGCAGCAAAGAAGGTCGTATGCCCTCTAGGATTGGAGGTGGAGAAGATACATGCATGCCCTAATGACTGCATCCTCTACCGCGGTGCATACAAGGATCTGAGCGCATGCCCGGTATGCGGTGCATTGCGGTATAAGATCAGACGAGATGACCCTGGTGATGTTGATGGCGAGCCCTCCAGGAAGAGGGTTCCTGCGAAGGTGATGTGGTATGCTCCTATAATACCACGGTTGAAACGTCTGTTCAGAAACGAAGAGCATGCCAAGTTGATGCGATGGCACAGTGAGAACCGAAAGAAAGATGGGAAGTTGAGAGCACCCGCTGACGGGTCACAGTGGAGAAAAATCGAGAGAAAGTACTGGGATGAGTTTGCAAAGGACCCAAGGAATGTATGGTTTGCTTTAAGCGCGGATGGCATTAATCCTTTCGGGGAGCAGAGCAGCAATCACATCACTTGGCCCGTGACTCTATGTATGTATAACCTTCCTCCTTGGATGTGCATGAAGCGGAAGTTCATTATGATGCCAGTTCTCATCCAAGGCCCTAAGCAACCCGGCAACGAAATTGATGTGTACCTAAGGCCATTAGTTGAAGAACTTTTACAGCTGTGGAATGAAAACGGTGTACGTACGTGGGATGAGCACAGACAGGAGGAATTTAACCTTAAGGCGTTGCTGTTCGTGACCATCAACGATTGGCCCGCTCTCAGTAACCTTTTAGGACAGACAAACAAAGGATACCACGCATGCACGCACTGTTTAGATGACACTGAAAGTATATACCTGGACAAATGCAGGAAGAATGTGTACCTGGGCCATCGTCTATTTCTTCCGACCAACCATCAATGTCGAAAGAAAGGCAAGCATTTCAAAGGCAAGGCAGATCACCGGAAGAAGCCCGCCATGCGCACCGGTGATCACATGCTTGCTATGGTCAATGATTTACACTACGTAATCTTTGGAAAGGGTCCCGGTGGACTAGCTGTTCCGAATGACGCTGAGGGACACGCACCCATGTGGAAGAAGGAATCTATATTTTGGGACCTACCCTACTGGAAAGACCTAGAGGTCCGCTCCTCAATCGACGTGATGCACGTGATGAAGAACCTTTGCATGAACCTGCTAGGCTTCTTGGGCATGTATGGGAAGACAAAAGATACACCTGAGGCACGGGAGGACCTGCAACGTTTGCACGAAAAAGACGGCATGCCTCCGAAGCAGTATAAAGGTCCTGCCAGCTACGCTCTTACGAAAGAAGAGAAATAAATCTTCTTTGAATGCCTGCTCAGTATGAAGGTCATGACTGGCTTCTCATCGAATATAAAGGGAATAATAAATATGCCAGAGAAAAAGTTTCAGAACCTAAAGTCTCATGACTGCCATGTGATTATGACGCAACTGCTTCCGGTTGCATTGAGGGGGCTTCTACCAGAAAACGTCCGATTAGCCATTGTGAAGCTATGTGCATTCCTCAATGCAATCTCTCAGAAGGTGATCGATCCAGAAATCGTACCAAGGCTAAGGAGTGATGTGGCGCAATGTCTTGTCAGTTTCGAGCTGGTGTTCCCACCATCCTTCTTCAATATCATGACCCATGTCCTAGTTCATCTAGTCGACGAGATAGTCATCCCGGGGCCCGTATTTCTACACAATATGTTCCCCTTTGAGAGGTTCATGGGAGTCCTAAAGAAATATGTCCGTAACCGCGCTAGGCCAGAAGGAAGCATCTCCATGGGCCATCAAACAGAGGATGTTATTGGGTTTTGTGTTAACTTCATTCCTGGCCTTAAGAAGATAGGTCTCCCTAAATCGCGGTATGAGGGGAGACTGATTGGAAAAGGCACTCTTGGAAGAGACTCAATAATATGCAGGGATGGATATTCTTGGTCTCAAGCACACTACACAGTTCTACAGAACTCTACCTTGGTGACCCCGTATGTCGATGAACACAAGAACAGTCTGCGCTCCAAACACCCGGAGCAGTGCGACGACTGGATTACATGTGAACACATCATGACTTTCAGCAATTGGTTGGAAACACGTCTCAGAGGTGACAACACTGTTTGTGATGAGTTGTACTTGTTGTCCAGGGGACCATCTTTGACTGTATTGACTTACAAAGGATACGAGATAAATGGGAATACATTTTACACAATCGCCCAAGTTCAAAAGAGCACCAACCAAAACAGTGGTGTCCGCTTTGATGCAGCAACCGAGAGCGGAAAGGACACATATTATGGTTACATAGTGGACATATGAGAACTTGACTACGGACCTGATTTTAAGGTCCCTTTGTTTAAGTGCAAATGGGTCAATCTGTTAGGCGGTGGGGTACAGGTAGACCCACAGTACGGAATGACAACAGTGGATCTGAAAAATCTTGGGTACACTGACAAACCGTTCGTCCTAGCCAATGATGTGGCACAGGTTATCTATGTGAAGGACATGTCTACCAAACCGAGAAAAAGAAAAGATAAGAAAGCGAATACATCATACGATGATCCAAAGCGCCACATAGTTCTTTCAGGAAAAAGGGACATCCTGGGAGTGGACGACAAGACAGACATGTCTGAAGATTATGAAAAGTTTCATGAAATTCCTCCCTTCAATGTCAAGGCTGACCCAAGCATCCTGATAAACAATGAAGATTATCCATGGTTACGGCGCAATAAGCAAATGACACAAGCGAAGAAAAAGTGAAGACTTTCTCCCGCAACTATTATGATGATACCATGCCAACTTTGTAACACACGAACATGCTACCATTGTTCGTTTTGTACATGCACATGCTATGTGGGTGAAATTATGATACCATCCCTACTTTCAACTTTTTCAGAGTTCATTTGAAAGTGATTGTCCATTTTGTACACGAAGTGCATCAAGTTTTCTCTATAAGCGCATCTATTCTCATTTTTTTAGTAAGTTAATCACAAACTTGTGATTCAAACAATTTTCAAAGAATTCAAATTTTAGCTATTCAAATTGGAAAACTAATGACACTAACAGAAAGTTTATAATTTTTCTAAAACTAATGGCACTAACAGAAAGTTTATAATTTTGCTAACCTAAAAGCAAACCGAATTAAAAATTAAAGTAAAAAAAAAGAAAATAAATGATGCAAAAAACAAATCAAAAAAAGGGAAAAAACTATTTTTATAGTAAAGTTAATCACAAAATAAAATAAATAAAGCAACAAATAAAACAAAAAAAAACTAAAAAAGTGTTTTCAAATTTGAAAACTAATGGCACTAACAGAAAGTTTATAATTTTTCTAAAACTAATGGCACTAACAGAAAGTTTATAATTTTGCTAACCTAAAAGCAAACAGAATAAAAAATTAAAGCAAAAAACAAAACAAAATAAAAAATGCAAAAAACAAATCAGAAAAACAGGAAAAAACTATTTTTATAGAAAAGTTAATCACAAAATAAAATAAATAAGGCAACAAAGAAAACAAAAAGACTAAAAAAGTGTTTTCAAATTTGAAAACTAATGGCATTAACAAAAAGTTTATAATTTTTCTAAAACTAATGGCACTAACAGAAAGTTTATAATTTTGCTAACCTAAAAGCAATCAGAATTAAAAATTAAAGCAAAAAACAAAAGAAAATAAATAATGCAAAAAACAAATCAAAAAAACAGGAAAACTATTTTATAGTAAAGTTAATCACAAAAAAATTATAATTTTTCTAACCTAAAAGCAAATAGAATTAAAAATTAAAGCAAAAAACAAAACAAAATAAATAATGCAAAAAACAAATCAAAAAACAGGAAAAAACTATTTTTATAGTAAAGTTAATCACAAAATAAAATAAATAAAGCAACAAAGAAAACAAAAAAACTAAAAAAGTGTTTTCAAATTTGAAAACTAATGGCATTAACAAAATGTTTATAATTTTTCTAAAACTAAAAGCATAAAGAATTAAAAAATAAAGAAAAAAGAAAGGAAAAATAAATAAAGCAACAAAAAAACAAAAAAATGCCACCTACTAGGCCACCACGGCCTGAATACGACTAGAAACCCTACCATGGGCCAGGATTCAGGCCCGCAACAGGCCCAGTAGGCCCACAGGCATTGCAGTGACAGATTAGGCCCGAAAGCCTGCAGTTGAGAGGAGCTCGGGAGGGTGGGCGCAGCAGCGCTTATAAACCACTCCCAAGCCCACTCAACTAGCGAGGTAGGCCTAAACTTCTGGGCGTGGGGCGGCACAAGGCCATTGGTCCCGGTTGGTGCCACCAACCGGGACCATAGGCCTCTGCTTCCGCCCTTTCGGCTGCTGAAAAGAGACCTATGGTCCCGATTGGTGCCACGAACCGGGACCAATACTCTGTGTACATAAGCAGGACTTAGGAAATTTTCAGTTTCTCATTGACCATTTGCCCCCGACGCTGCCAGGCTGCCTGTGCTCGCCGTCGCCCCGCGCCCCTGCCCCGTGCTCGCCATCACCGCCCGCTCCTCGTCGTCATCGCCCTGCCCCTGCCCCGTCCCGCCCCCGCGCGCCGGCGCCCTCACCGCCCCTGCCGTCGCCTCGAGCTCCCCTGCTCGCGCGCGCCGCCCCGCGCCCCGAGCCCCTGCCACGGACTCGCCGTCGCCGCCCGCCCCTGCCCCGACGCACGCCGCCCTAGACCGCCCATGTCGCCGTCGCCCGCGCCCCTGCCCCGATGCGCGCTGCCCCGGCCCGCCCTCGCCGTCGCCTACGCTCCTGCCCGCCTCCTCATCTTGGTCCAGCCGCCGGCGCCCTCCCTTTGCAATTTTTTTCCATATATATGCTTGTTTTATATATATATGCTTGTTTTTTATATATACATATGCTTGTTTATATATATATGTAATGATTTTTTTATAGAATATGATGTTTTTTTCATAGATGATCACATATATGATGTATGCACGAATGTGGATGAAATATGATGTTTTTTTGTTCATAGAACATGATGTTTTTTAATTCACATATTTTTTTGTTCATGAGAGAGGCGGGGACGTTGAGGGATCATAGATGTATTTTTTCAGAATTTTCTCTCGTGCATAGACGGATTTTAGACCACGGGAGCACCCCCTCTCTATCGTTGCAAAATTTGCTAAGTGATATTAAGAAGGAAGGAAAAGAAGTATAGGAAAGAAAGAAAATAAGAAGAGGAAAGAAAGAAGAAGAGGAGAGGAAGAAGAGGAGAAATAAATAAGAAGAAGAAAAAAGAAAAAAAAGAAGAGGAGAAGAAGAAAGGAATAGTGGAGAAGAAGAGAAAATAGAATATATTCTATTTTTTCTTCTTCTCCACTATTCCTTTCTTCTTCTCCTCTTTTTCTTCTTCTTTTTTTTCTTCGATCTTCTCCTCTATCTATTCCTTTCTTCTTCTCCTCTTTCTTCTTCTTCTTCTTCTTCTTCTTCTTCTTCTTCTTCTTCTTCTTCTTCTTCTTCTTCTTAATTTTTATCGGGAACGAGGGTGTCGAGGATCGCTGAGGGGTCGAGGGTCGGGAACTAGGGTAGAGGGTCGAGGGTCGTTAAGGGGTCAAGGGTCGAGGGTTTCAGGGTCGAGGGTTCGAGGGTTCTATAGGGTCGAGGGATTGAGGGTCGAGGGTTCCAGGGTCGTCTAGGGGTCGAGGGTTCCAGGGTCGTCGAGGGTTCGAGGGGTCGAGGATCGCCGAGGGGTCGAGAGAGGTTTCCTAGTGTCAAAGTATTGAAGAAATCCATGGCTTCATCATTAGCCGGAAGTAACCAGGGCATGACGAAGTCCTCCAAAGTTATTTTGGAATGGTGTCCCGGATAGGATAATTTGCCTTTTTGTATGAATTTCAGCAAAGGCCTTCCAAATAACGATATTTGGAAGGTTCTTGCTGAACTTTGTACCAAAAAGCGAATTATCCTACCTAGGACTCCGTTCCAAAATAACTTTGGAGAGCTTCGTACCATCATGCACCTGCTACTTTCGCCTAATGATGAAGACATGGTTTTGTTGAATCCTTTGACACTAGGCAACCTCCCGACCCCTCGGCGATCCTCTCGAACATGAGAGGAAGAAGAGGATCGCCTAGGGGTCGAGGGTTCCAGGGTCGTCGAGGGTTCGAGGGGTCGAGAGAGAGATTTCCTAGTGTCAAAGTATTGAAGAAATCCATGGCTTCATCATTAGCCAGAAGTAACCAGGGCATGACGAAGTCCTCCAAAGTTATTTTGGAATGGTGTCCCGGATAGGATAATTTGCCTTTTTGTATGAATTTTAGCAAAGGCCTTCCAAATAACGATATTTGGAAGGTTCTTGCTGAACTTTGTACCAAAAAGCGAATTATCCTATCTAGGACTCCGTTCCAAAATAACTTTGGAGAGCTTCGTACCATCATGCACCTGTTACTTTCGCCTAATGATGAAGACATGGTTTTGTTGAATCCTTTGACACTAGGCAACCTCCCAACCCCTCGGCGATCCTCTCGAACATGAGAGGAAGAAGAGGATCGCCGAGGGGTCGAGGGTTCCAGGGTCGTCGAGGGTTCGAGGATCGCCGAGGGGTCGAGAGAGAGATTTCCTAGTGTCAAAGTATTGAAGAAATCCATGGCTTCATCATTAGCCGGAAGTAACCAGGGCATGACGAAGTCCTCCAAAGTTATTTTGGAATGGTGTCCCGGATAGGATAATTTGCCTTTTTGTATGAATTTCAGCAAAGGCCTTCCAAATAACGATATTTGGAAGGTTCTTGCTGAACTTTGTACCAAAAAGCGAATTATCCTATCTAGGACTCTGTTCCAAAATAACTTTGGAGAGCTTCATACCATCATGCACCTGTTACTTTCGCCTAACGATGAAGACATGGTTTTGTTGAATCCTTTGACACTAGGCAACCTCCCGACCCCTTGGCGATCCTCTCGAACATGAGAGGAAGAAGAGGATCGCCGAGGGGTCGAGGGTTCCAGGGTCGTCGAGGGTTCCAGGGGTCGAGGATCGCCGAGGGGTCGAGAGAGAGATTTCCTAGTGTCAAAGTATTGAAGAAATCCATGGCTTCATCATTAGCCAGAAGTAACCAGGGCATGACGAAGTCCTCCAAAGTTATTTTGGAATGGTGTCCCGGATAGGATAATTTGCCTTTTTGTATGAATTTCAGCAAATGCCTTCCAAATAACGATATTTGGAAGGTTCTTGCTGAACTTTGTACCAAAAAGCGAATTATCCTATCTAGGACTCCGTTCCAAAATAACTTTGGAGAGCTTCGTACCATCATGCACCTGTTACTTTCGCCTAATGATGAAGACATGGTTTTGTTGAATCCTTTGACACTAGTCAACCTCCCGACCCCTCGGCGATCCTCTCGAACATGAGAGGAAGAAGAGGATAAAAAAGAAGAGGAAGAATAAAAAAAGAGGAGAAGAAAGAATGGAGGAGTTCTTCTCCTCTATTCTTTCTTCTCCTCTTTTTTTTTTCTTCTTCTTCCTCTTTTTTTTATCGGGAACTAGGGTCGTCGAGGGACATAGATGTAGTGTCGTCGTTGTCGATATATACCCCCTCTCGATAGCTTCAACACGTGGGGGGGGGTCGATATTACCCCCTCCTTGAAGCGTTCTCGAGGCCACCCCAAACCCTTGAAGCGTTGTCGAGGCCACCCCAAACCCTAGAGAAGCAGCGTCGAGGCCACTAATTAATATATATGATTCCTTACTATGATTAGGTAGCTAGTTCTACGTTTGCCACTAATATATCCATCTGTCATGTTTGAATAATAATTGCCATGTTGTAAATATTTGTAGAAACTATGGACACCGCCCGAGATGAAGCAAAAGAAGCATTGTTGAGGGACATAATCGCAGAAGGAAGTGATGTCGTCTCGTTGTTTCTCAACGACACCGATGGTCTGGAAGGAGAGGGTGAAGAAGCTGGCTACGGTGACCTAATGCCGGTGCAAGAAGAAGAACATGAGGACGGCTCCGGTGACCCAATGCCGGTGCAAGAAGGAGACCGTGATGACGGCTCCGGTGACCGAACCGAGTCCGGCCAGGTATATATATTAGTTAAGTCTATGCTGACTAGCTGATTGATGCATTCATTGTTTTGGTATGTACACATATTAATTAAGTCTTTGTTCTTTTTTCTAGCCCTCCGGATCGAGCACAACTTCGGTAAAGAGACGAGGCCCGAAGAAAAAGTTGAGCTCGGATGAAAAGTTTGAGATCATAGCAATCGCGCCCGACGGCCAACCGATTGAACCCATCCGAACAAAGAACGCATTTGTTGCTCAGTGCGGGGTTCTGGTTAGGGACAAGATCCCGATAAGCATCCAGCAATGGTTTAAGCCGGCTACAGAAGACCCTGAGGTGTCTTATGTCAATGATATGCAGAAAAATGATCTTTGGACTGAGCTGAAGTCAAATTTCACCCTACCGCCAGAGGATAATCCAGAGAACCCAGTTAAAGAGCAATTAATCAAGTCTTTTGCTCTTAAGAGGATGGCAGAACTATTCAGGAGGTGGAAGAAAGAGCTGAATAAGTTTGTCGAAAATAATGAGACACCAGAATTCAAGGGCAGATATGAGAAGATCAGAGATCACTGGCCCGCATTTGTGGCCCACAAGACATCGGAAAAGAGTAAGAAGATGTCGGCGACAAACAAGCAAAATGCTGCGAAGAAGAAGCTTCACCATCGCACGGGGTCAGGTGGCTACCTCGTAGCCCGGCCTAAGTGGGCCAAGACTGAGAATGATCTGGTTGATAAAGGGATCGAACCAGAGACAATTAGCTGGCCAGACCGTTGCCGGACTTGGTTCTTCGGGGCTGGCGGAACCTTGGACCCTGTAACAGGGAAGTGCATTTGGACGAACGATCAAATGGACATACCAGTCAGGAAGCTTAAGCAGTATATCGAAGCAGCGCAGCAAGGGAAGTTCTTTCCAGACAGAGAGAACGACGAGCTCACAATGGCCCTCGGGAATCCTGAGCACCCTGGACGGACACGAGGCACGCCAGGCTCCATTCCGTGGAAGGTTGGGTTTCCGGACGCAGGCGGTTACAAATCCCATGAGAGGAGGAAAAAAGTGCAGCAGACCCAAATGCAGGCGCTGCAAGCAAGGGTAGACGCGATAGAGGAACGAGAAGCAAATCGCAGCAAACGTACTGCCGAAGCTTCCCCCGAAGCTACCCCGCCATCTCAGCGCAGAAGCAGCGTGGCTTCCACCGAGCTGCTTCAGCCGGAGCATGCCTTGACGGCTCCTGCCAGCTATCCCGTGGATGCTATCACGGAGTCTCAAAATTGCCACCTTATGACGCAATGGATGAATTTGAAGGTCAAGGCGGCTGTTGGCTCTGTTTATCCTACTGAACCCGGCGCAACTTTTCACTGCCGGCCGATTCCAGAAGGATATGCTAGGGTGATGGTGGATGAAATAACGGAGGGATTTGAGGACCTCCAGCTTGACCACCCTACCGGTGAAGGGGAGACTCGGCTGGGGTCTGCTCTGAAGACTCCATGCCTATGGCGGAAGGAGCTCATCAACCTTCCGAACTGGACGCCTCCGCCTCCTCCTCCTCCTCCTCCGGCGAGTCAGGGCACTCCGCCTCCTCCACCGCCTCCTCCTCCGGCGAGTGATGATCAGGGCCCTCGGCCGGCTCCTTCTCCGGCGCGTGGCGGCACTCCGCCTGCGCCGGCGCGCCCGAGCAGCCAGCCTCCTCCTTCTCCGCCTCGTCAGCAAGGGCGGAAGAGACCCGCCGCCGCTCCGGCAGCTGCTCCGGCGCGTCGTAGTCCTTCTCCTCCGCCTCGTAAGCAAGTAAAGAAGACAACCGCTTCGTCTGCTCGGCCGCGTCTAGCAGTACAACCAGAGGCGGGAGGACATACAGATTCGGTCCTTCTCTGAAGAGTCCACAGAAGTTACCATACGAGAGGACCCCGGAGGAGAACGCGAAGATCGCGCGAACCGAAGTGGATGACTGGTTTCAAGGGTTGAAAGCAAAGAGACATCCACCTCCGGAGGAGAAGGTAGATCCGGTGAAAGTGAAGCGCACTCTGGCTGCCCTGGCAAAACCACCCAAGTCTCCGCCGAAAGGCAACTATGAGCGCATTATTGCAAAGACATGGGCCGAAGCGGAGCGGTCGGGAAGTACAGTCAGTGATCAAAGGCTGAAAGAACGACGAGCAGCTGGGAAACAAATTGCCCAGCTCGGCGAACAAGCGAAGCAATCGTGCCCCCCGCTCAAGGTGCCTAGCGACATCGTCGATCCGAGGATGGTGCCCGGTTATGGCAATGTTGACGATTACCTGCCCGACGATGTACATTATGATCCCATGGAGGTGCAGATACACAGATACGAGTACGGGAAGCCTCTCGTCAAAGATGAAAAATCTTTAACAACGATGATGCGAAGATTACATGATTGGTACTTGAAAATCTGCAGAGAGTCTGGGGGGAGGAGTACTTTGTATGCGAGAGTTAAACCGGAGCATGACCTCGTTGGAATTGAACTGTTGCCTATTCCATTTGAGGAGTTCTATCAGTTTTTCAATCAATTGGCCCTCGATAAAACAACGATCACCTGCTACTGTCTGTAAGTACTACTACTTCTGTCATTAAGTCTCTCTATATAGCTCATCTCTTTCATTGCATGTATTTATAATTATCCTCACTATATTATGCAGATTGAAGATCGCCGAATTGAAGAAAAGACAAATCGGTGATATTGGGTTCGTTAACACATATCTCATAGATGCAACTGAGGTTGAACATCGTCCCGAAGATACCGAGGCCAACTTGCTACGATCATTCAAAAAAAATGAAAACAAAGATATAATACTCTTTCCTTACAACTTCAAGTGAGTGTTACTGTCTTGTGCATATTCGGTTTCCCTTATATATTAGTCCAGGTTATAGTAATGTAATTGATGAGTTATGCATGCGTGTGCAGTTTCCACTATATTCTCCTAGAGATTAGGCTTGAGCAGGGAGTAGTAACCGTCTTGGACTCTAAACGAAAAGATCCCCAGGAGTATGCGGACATGACTGAAATCCTCAAGAAGTAAGTTAAATCGATCATTATCCACCATATCAGCAACTTTGTTCATTTCCTGATATCAAGTAATTGTTTTCTTTGTCCGGCAGGGTTTGGAGAAAATTCACCAGAAAAGTTCCGGGACTGCCGAAGGAGCTGGAATTTAGACACCCGAAAGTAAGTACTATAGTAGCATGTTCCGCGCATCTCCTAGTGATTCAAGCGCTAGTTTCATCAATACCATTTAGCATTCTTGCTTATCAGTTTGATTGACCTCTATTTCTTGTAAAGTGGTTGTGGCAGGAACAAGGGAATGATTTCTGTGGATACTACGTCTGCGAGTCCATCCGCCACACGACCTGTGAGCGGGGCGGGTACTCTGACGAACAATATGAAGTACGTAAATAACAACATTCACAATTTTATTTTATTACCATCATTTGTGTTGAGTTTCATTCATTCATATATATATATATGTATTGACCCCCTTCTTCAAATTAGATGTTTCGGAAGCGGGATGAACTCCTAGCACCAGCTCGCATGCGAGCAATTCAAGAGGAATTGGCGGCATTCTTTCTTGACCACGTGATCGCTGAAGACGGAGAATACTATGTGGACCATGAGTCCGTATGATTATATTTGTAAGAGATAATTATTGTATATATGTAGCCGGTAGTGTCGGATAGATATACGAGAACTTGTTGTTCGACCAATCTCTCGGAGAAGGAGAGGTGGTCGATATCACTTCTCTCTGTATGCATATATGTTCATGACGATCTTCTGTTTCCTTCGTTTGCTTACTAGCTAGCTAGCGTGTCTAGTCCTCTCTATACGTATGTATAGTACGTAGCGTCGACCAAGCACGGACATAAGAGAGGACACTTCTCTCTATTAATTATAGCTAGCTAACACAATATATGAAACACCTAAATTAACCCCCCAAAACCCCCAACCCCCCCCCCTTTCAAAAAAAAACAAAAACCCCAGCCACAGAAATGCTGACGCGTGGATGCCTATTGGTCCCGGTTGGTGCCACCAACCGGGACCAAAGGGTCTCCTGCTTGGGCTCCGCGCACAGGCCACGTGGAGGCCCATCAGTCCCGGTTCTGGATTGAACCGGGACTAAAGGGACAGGGCATTAGTACCGACACTTTAGTCCCGGTTCAGGAACCGGGACTAAAGGCCCTTACGAACCGGGACAACAGGCCATTTTTTTACCAGTGTTTTGTTGATTGCTGCGCTCATATTTTTTTTGCAATAGTTTGGTTTTATTACTATTGGTGGCAGGTACGACAAACTTGTCGGCATGTTCAGTAACAAGCAAGTCCCCACTGTTGGCGTCGATCTTGGAATAGAAAGAGTTTTCGCAATCATTGAGCAACATGAGAAAGAAAATAACCAGGTATTTTCTCAATGTTGTGTCATTATGTCGTTGTTGCGGCAATGTAGCAGAACTGATATTGGCCCTCGAATCGCAGGTTATCCGGGCTAGCGTGACAGAGGTTTTGGTGTCGATTCTAGGGAAGGACCTTATATTGGCCGCCGAGCTTGCGAATGAGTTATGGAGTTATAGTAATGTAATTAATAAGTTATGCATGCGTGTGCAGTTTCCACTATATTCTCCTAGAGATTAGGCTTGAGCAGGGAGTAGTAACCGTCTTGGACTCTAAACGAAAAGATCCCCAGGAGTATGCGGACATGACTGAAATCCTCAAGAAGTAAGTTAAATCAATCATTATCCACCATATCAGCAACTTTGTTCATTTCCTGATATCAAGTAATTGTTTTCTTTGTCCGGCAGGGTTTGGAGAAAATTCACCAGAAAAGTTCCGGGACTGCCGAAGGAGCCGGAATTTAGACACCCGAAAGTAAGTACTATAGTAGTATGTTCCGCGCATCTCCTAGTGATTCAAGCGCTAGTTTCATCAATACCATTTAGCATTCTTGCTTATCAGTTTGATTGACCTCTATTTCTTGTAAAGTGGTTGTGGCAGGAACAAGGGAATGATTTCTGTGGATACTACGTCTGCGAGTCCATCCGCCACACGACCTGTGAGCGGGGCGGGTACTCTGACGAACAATATGAAGTACGTAAATAACAACATTCACAATTTTATTTTATTATCATCATTTGTGTTGAGTTTCATTCATTCATATATATATGTATTGACCCCCTTCTTCAAATTAGATGTTTCGGAAGCGGGATGAACTCCTAGCACCAGCTCGCATGCGAGCAATTCAAGAGGAATTGACGGCATTCTTTCTTGACCACGTGATCGCTGAAGACGGAGAATACTATGTGGACCATGAGTCCGTATGATTATATTTGTAAGAGATAATTATTGTATATATGTAGCCGGTAGTGTCGGATAGATATACGAGAACTTGTTGTTCGACCAATCTCTCGGAGAAGGAGAGGTGGTCGATATCACTTCTCTCTGTATGCATATATGTTCATGACGATCTTCTGTTTCCTTCGTTTGCTTACTAGCTAGCTAGCGTGTCTAGTCCTCTCTATATGTATGTATAGTACGTAGCGTCGACCAAGCACGGACATAAGAGAGAACACTTCTCTCTATTAATTATAGCTAGCTAACACAATATATGAAACACCTAAATTAACCCCCCAAAACCCCCACCCCCCCCCCCTTTCAAAACAAAAAACAAAAACCCCAGCCACAGAAATGCTGACGCGTGGATGCCTATTGGTCCCGGTTGGTGCCACCAACCGGGACCAAAGGGTCTCCTGCCTGGGCTCCGCGCACAGGCCACGTGGAGGCCCATCAGTCCCGGTTCTGGATTGGACCGGGAGTAAAGGGACAGGGCATTAGTACCGACACTTCAGTCCCGGTTCAGGAACCGGGACTAAAGGCCCTTACGAACCGGGACAACAGGCCATTTTTCTACCAGTGTTTTGTTGATTGCTGCGCTCATAATTTTTTTGCAATAGTTTGGTTTTATTACTGTTGGTGGCAGGTACGACAAACTTGTCGGCATGTTGAGTAACAAGCAAGTCCCCACTATTGGCGTCGATCTTGGAATAGAAAGAGTTTTCGCAATCATTGAGCAACATGAGAAAGAAAATAACCAGGTATTTTCTCAATGTTGTGTCATTATGTCGTTGTTGCGGCAATGTAGTAGAACTGATATTGGCCCTCGAATCGCAGGTTATCCGGGCTAGCGTGACAGAGGTTTTGGTGTCGATTCTAGGGAAGGACCTTATATTGGCCGCCGAGCTTGCGAATGAGTTATGGAGTGCTGGGATAAAGGCAGAGTTCAAGCTCACCACCAGGGAGCTGGACCACATAAAGTATGTGACTCAGACAGGCATTCCGTGAATGGTGCTGGTCGGTGAGTCTGGATTTCGTCCAGGTGTTGAAGCAGAGATTGTCTAACCCTTAGAGAGGAAATCTTAAATGTAGAGCGCGTGTGTACTAGGCGATGCATTGTTCTTGGTTTCTTCGTGCGTTCATTTTGTTGATGATGAGGTGTGTACACAAGACAGTGTGGCTCCTCGATTTATACACATGATCACAAATTGTTGGAATTGTTGCCTTATATGTCAAGTGCTTGTTGTGAGTTCAAAACTTACAGTAGAGATGGCGTATTAGCTACCCGATCCAGAGCCGAAGCTTTGTTGGCGCACGGTATTTTTTGTACGATTATTGATTTGCTAGCATATATTCTAGACTAAATTTTGTTAGCCTGCTGCACTTTATAGCGCTTTTATCTGGTTTCTTTCTTAGTTTCGTATAACATCTTAATTTATTTATTTTATATGACGTAAGATTGTTCCGTTCACTAATGTTTCTCCATGTTTATGAAGAAAAAATTTGGGTTCAGAGCACCTTTCCGTGTTATTTATCTGATTTTTGTGATTTCCGATGTTCAGGTCAAGGCGAACTTGAAATGTGGCCACCTTTGTATGGCCAATGGCTTTGTAGGCTTTCAGTATTTGGCGTCTGTCGCCGGGTTTGTTCCGCCTCAATCAGGATCTTCTCAGCACTGCTCTGATGTTGTGAAAACTCACGCACGCCGACAGCCGCCTCCATGCTCCAACTGCCGCAGCCTGCAGGTAGCCTCTCTGTTCTTTTTTCTCGACCTTTTTGCTTGCTCTGCTAAAGTGTTATGCGTGTGTTTGGCTGCTTGCTACTTGCAAAGAAATTGTATGAATGGCAGCAGGGTGTAGCAACAGCCAACATTAGTTCGGCTCAATCCCAGCAGCAAATTTCTTTGTTGCTCTATTATATATTTATATTCAACCATATGTTTATATCTTTCTGGTAATGCATTTGGTTTCTAAATTGATATTTAAAAAAATTGCATTGATCCTCGGTGGTGCGCAAATTTTATTACACGTCCAGTTTCTTTAGTGTTGCAGAAAAAGTTGACTGCTGAATACTGATGCATACTAGGCAAACAACTTATTTGCCCATTGTCATATATCAACCTAGCTGAACTAAAAATGACATGCTCGGTCAAGCTTTGCTGGGTAGTGAGTACTTTTTAGGCGGTTACCAAGTTTGTTTAAAACATTGTTTTATGGTTGAGCTGGCTAACTAACAGTATGTCATGTGTCAGTTCAAGAAGTTAGCTCAGGCTTATGAGGTTATGAATGATCCTGAGAAGCTGGGAGGTCGAGGACTGCATGATCTATTGGACATCTTCCGGTCATTCTGTGTATAAGATAGCTATATAATTCCAGAATCATCGGTGGTCTCTATCTCGAAAGCTTGCAGGTCTGAAATCCTCCTTTGTGATGCCAACAAGTGGTGAGTTTGTGGCAATTGAAGTTAGTGGTTGTGTTCCAGCACAACATTAGTAACTTCATAATTTTCTGTCACTCGATCCAATGTAATACTCATCCGAACTCTACAATCAGTTCTTGTTTCAGCTCTAAAATGCTTTGGCTCACGATCGGTTTGGCCTTTCCTTCGAAGACCCTCATTGGAGCAAACAAATCTGCATGAAGTCACTTTTCCATCAAATTTGCTTTTGTTGGTGCACCTCTTCCTCACATCAAAGCCTATGTGACCCCCCATATATTTATATTCTACCCAAAACACCCAAGCCTCATCCGAATATCTGAATCTCATACCAATTTGAGGTGTCCTCTTGTCAATTTCTGCCATTGCACAACACTTTCACAGTTGCATAATACCCAAGTTTTGCCGAAATTCATAATAGCATGTATAATTAGTGGCAGACCTATATGGCTACTAAATAATACAATAAGACATGTACAGATGAAAAAGAAAGGAAGGTCTCTAAATTGAACTGAAGGCTGCCATCAGTACATATATAGGATTGGGCTTGATGTGCACGTTAGTTGTTCATAAACTGGAACTAGTCATCATGGCATGACCAGCATAAATAAAAATTGCAAAGATCTAGCAAATGTGCATGTTTCTTGTCCTCTCTAATTTGTTGTCCTCTCTAAAAAATCGAGTTGGTGATGATGGTGTACCTGCCATCTTACAATATAGGCCGTCCGATCTATATCTGGCGGATAGAAAGCAAACTATGGCAATTTTGCAAAAAGATACCCGGACCTCTCTCCACATTTATAGATAAGGCCTTCCCTCGTTCATCCTTATCTCCCACAACCTCATTGTTGAGCAATTTAAAAAGGAAGCCTCTGGAACAATCTGGCATGGTGGCCGTTGCCGGTGTCGTCCATCCTCATGCCTCCGCTCAGTCCGACCTTGTAGTTGATGCTAGTTGATGCTAGTTCGTTTATTCGGTGGAAGATTATATTTTCAGATCCTTAATGATAATTAATACTCCTCTGATCTTGATCATAAATATGTTTTGTGAGTAGTTACGTTTGTTCCCGAGGATATGTGAGAAGTCTTGTTATAAGTAATCATGTGAGTTTGGTATTCGTTCGATATTTTGATGAGATGTATATTCTCTCTCCTCTAGTGGTGTTATGTGAACGTCGACTACATGACACTTCACCATTGTTTGGGCCTAGGGGGAGGCATTGAGAAGTAATAAGTAGATGATGAGTTGCTAGAGTGACAGAAGTTTAAACCCTAGTTTATGCATTGCTTCGTAAGGGGCTGATTTGGATCCATATGTTTCATGTTATGGTTAGGTTTACCTTAATACTTCTTTCGTAGTTGCGGATGCTTGCGAGAGGGGTTAGTCATAAGTGGGAGGCTTGTCCAAGGAAGGGCAGCACCCAAGCACCGGTCCACCCACATATCAAATTATCAAAGTAACGAACGTGAATCATATGAGCATGATGAAAACTAGGTTGACAAATATTCCTATGTGTCCTCGGGAGCGCTTTGCTTTATATAAGAGTTTGTCCAGGCTTGTCCATTGCTACAAAAATGATTGAGGCATCTTGTTGCACCTTGTTTACTTTTGTTACTTGTTACCCGTTACGAATTATCTTATCACAAAACTATTTGTTACCGATAATTCCAGTACTTGCAGAGAATACCTTGATGAAAACCGCTTGTCATTTCCTTCTGCTCCTTGCTGGGTTCGACACTCTTACTTATCGAAAGGACTACGATAGATCCCTATACTTGTGGGTCATCAGTCGTCCATCCTCATGCCTCCGCTCAGCCCGACCATCAATCATCACCATGCCCCACTCCTCCTCACCTTATCTCTCCTCTTTCTCGAGATATAATTAGTTTTTACACATGGGATTACTCCCGCATGGGTCAATCACAACAGGTGTTTTATAAAAAATGCATCTTGATGTTCCGTGCAATGCACGGGCATCTTGCTAGTATTAATCTATACACAACAACCTCTTCTGGGCTGGATGATAAACTTCGCATCTCGGATATTTGCTAGATTTGCACGAGCCATTTTGCTGCCAACTAAATTGTTCAAGTGAGTTGTAAATGCATGTTCTGCATGAAAAGGAACAATATATTCTTGTTACATGTCAGTTATTGTAACTTTGTCAGAAGATGTATCAGTTGAACAATTTCATATATAATTTCTGTGAATTGAGTTCTTATATTCTTTTGAGGAATGAATTCTTATATTTGATCCGCAAAGGTTCATCTTCGTTCCAATCCAGGGGCACAACGGGTACAATTCTCGGTTCCTTCTGCGCATGTTATTTTCTACTGCTGTTTGTTCAATCGATTTCAGTTTCGAATGGAGTAAAAAAATCGGTTAGTAAATATGTATTGCATATCGTGAAAATATATCTTTTTCATCAAATTATTGGCATACACAAGATTGCACATTTATTTTTTATATAGTTGCACTGCACGTCCATTTAACAAACCCAAAGAAGGAGAAAGTGATAAACTATAAACCAAAGCCCAAGGAACTCACTACACAGCCAAGCATCCCAACCACACAGAGATATTTTTAAAATCATCCCCAAAAACAGATACTGCAGGGACAACCATCACGTCCTCGCATCCGTCGTTTCAAAGGCATCTTCAACCAGACATCTGTTGAATGTCCGGCCTCCATCCATGGACATTACAAGGGCGGGCTTCATTTGCTACTTGCTCGAAAAAAATGACCCCCTACATCAGTGCATCTTTCATGTTATGTCTGCAGGATCGACCAAGAATTCAACCAGTAAGCTACCATGTGTATGAATAAAGAAGGATCTGCAACTTTAGCTACCATGTTTATATTTTGACTGCATTTCTAAAATGATTGATTTTGTTCTACGGTGGAAGCCGCTCAACGCTGCAGAGATCGGGATGTGTTCTCCGACATGCCTCTAGGATCCGAGCCTCACTAGCTGCTCCTTGATCTTTTGACCGTTCCATCATTTGTGCCTCTCTGTTTCAATGTGTACATTTGGCTTTATTTGTAAAACCAGAACTCAGCCTAAGTGATTGATAAAAAAATGGAGTGAAATGTATTGTTATCTGTTTGCCGTCACATATTTTCTTGCTCACCTGAAGATCGAGTTGTATATCTTAATTTGGTTTAGGATCTTTTATTTTATTTTGCAGCAGGAATGTGTTGAAGGAGTTTATAATTGACTCATCAAAGTCAAACGTCATATTCTGCTCACGAGCTCATTTGAGCCTGTGATGAACAGTAAAATCACAAAAATACAGAAAATAAATTCATAAAATTCTGATTTTTTTTGTGGTGAACTTCGACAAATGTTTTCGGTGCTTGCAACATTTCATGGTGAAATGACATTCGTAGAAGTCGTGACAAAAAAATCAGCACTCCAAAATGCTTTTGAAAACAACACTTTTGGAGCCTCGGTTGTGCCTTTTTTTTTTGCCACGACTTCCACGAATGTCATTTCGCAATGAAATTTTGTGATCATCGAAAACATTTGTCAATGTTTGCGCCAAATAAAATTCATTTTTTCCAATATTTTCGGATTTTACTATTCATCGGAGCTCATTTGAGCTTGGGCACAAAAACACCACGTCCCATCAAAGTGGGTAGCACAAACATGTAACCTCAGGTCGACGCTGAGTTTACTGCCTAGCATGTTCTCTGGATTAGTTCTTGCCGAATTATGTGCCATGTCATGGCTCATCTGCAATCTGTCTTTTCTTTATGACACGTTGGCGCCTTCCCTTCGTCTGCTACAACTAGAATGATACAGAAATACATGCCCGAATGTGGATCGAAGTAGCACTAAAATAGGTAAATACATGGTGTCTTTTATCTAGCCAAAATTTCCAAAGAAATTACACGTCCAAGCACCAGTGGTCTAGTGGTAGAATAGTACCCTGCCATGGTACAGACCTGGGTTCAATTCCTGGCTGGTGGATTCTCTATTTTTTTTCTTCATATTTGTGTGTCCTATTTCTACAGACTCGGGTTCGATTCCCGGCTGGTGCATTCTCTATTTTTTTTTTCATATTTGTGTGTCCTATTTCTACAGACTCGGGTTCGATTCCCGGCTGGTGCATTCTCTATTTTTTTTCTTCATATTTGTGTGTCCTATTTCTGCTTTGCACTCACTTCATCACTCAAATCTTGATGTCAGGCACAAAAACAAATGCATTGTGGTCTACAGGTTTCCTTGCTCACCTCAAGATCGAGTTCCATGATTTGGTTTAGGATCCTTTTCTTCTTTCCGGCAGCATAATGTGTTGAAGGATGTAAATGGACTCATCAAAGTGGGTACCTATTTATATTTTTTTCTCCGAAAAGGTTTGCTAGATCTGAAATTGGTGGAATGTTCAAATAAATCACTCATCAAAGCACCAGTGGTTTAGTGGTAGAATAGTACCCTGCCATGGTACAGACTCGGGTTTGATTCCTGGCTGGTGCATTCTCTATTTTTTTTCTTCATATTTGTGTGTCCTATTTCTACAGACTCGGGTTCGATTCCCGGCTGGTGCATTCTCTATTTTTTTTCTTCATATTTGTGTGTCCTATTTCTGCTTTGCACTCGCTTCATCACTCAAATCTTGATGTCAGGCACAAAAACAAATGCATTGTGGTCTACAGGTTTCCTTGCTCACCTCAAGATCGAGTTCCATGATTTGGTTTAGGATCCTTTTCTTCTTTCCGGCAGCATAATGTGTTGAAGGATGTAAATGGACTCATCAAAGTGGGTACCTATTTATATTTTTTTCTCCGAAAAGGTTTGCTAGATCTGAAATTGGTGGAATGTTCAAATAAATCACTCATCAAAGCACCAGTGGTCTAGTGGTAGAATAGTACCCTGCCACGGTACAGACCCGGGTTCGATTCCCGGCTGGTGCATTCTCTATTTTTTTCCTTGGCCTGCTTAGTCACTTTTTTGTTGATATAATTTTAAGTTACATACCTGTCAATAAGTGTTGATATAATTTACACTACATAGCATAAATTCACTTGTTCATACAGTTTACCTAATAAAGTTTCCTGCATTTTGTATGCAAACTGAAGAAATTGTTTGAAGGAGTTGTTGAGTTTTGTTTTGACAATAAGCCTCCTCTTTATTAGCTTTTGATCGGGCTTAAATCTGATATCAACAGAAGAACTAGCTCAATAGGAGCGAGCCTCTTCGACCCACTCATTACATATGACTGAATTCTTGAACAGAGGAACTAGCTCAATAGGAGCCTCTAGCTGATCTTGCCAACTCATGAACTAGCCTCTCAGGACAGTGATCGAAAGTAATAGAGTGAATTCCACTTTTTACTCCTTAGTTGTGCATTTTGACACTAATTACCCTGTCGAATGAAAAATCGTCAACATCACCCCTTTTAAAAGCTTTGAAACCTTGTTTTTTATGCGTGTCTATTGGGCAAGGTGTAAGGTGTTGACCAGAGTTTAAAAATATCAAGACGAGGAGGAGGATTTGAACATATGGGTAAGAGAAATCTGAACATGAATATCGATTATGCCCTCAGATCTTTACGCATTTTACCGTGCCACGCCGGCGTAACATGCCGGTACTATCTAACAGAAACAAGCAAAGTGCTAAACTGGGGTAAAACTGTGTTCAAAATCTTCTAAATGAAATATTTGGTAGAAGTTGCACTAAATAGGGTAATATGTGTCACAAATGCAGAACTATAGAGTAAAAAGTGGAATTCACTCAAAGTAATATGACTGAATTCTTGTGACAAGTGATAGCAATCGTCGAATGTTGCTGCACCATCCTCCTCTCTTCAATGTCGCTTTTGGGTCACAGTCGGTATGAAGTTTGTAGCTAAAGCCCACACGGACAAAGCGATTTCCTTTGCGTCCAGAACTAGCTCACAGAGGTGGTGACCGTCCTGGTCATGCACGATCCTTTTCCTCATCCTCTTCTCCGTTGTGACGATATGATCTTCAGATATTGGCCACCATAGTCTTCTCGCGTAGCCCGTCAATTTCTCATTCCGTCGTAGATTCAAAGTCTGTCTGGGTTTGCGACATCGGAGTTTGGCGCGCCGACCACGTATCCATGAGGGAGGAAGATGCAGTTTACTTCTCTGATGGCCCATTTGTAATTTTTATTTTCTTTCGAAGTTGTGTGGTCTGGGCCGGACACTCTTAAACCATGGCACTTTGTAAATAAAAAAAATGAACTGCTATACTGTATGTCGGCCCCCTCACCTCGGTGGGCTTGGGATTCTTCACTTGGGAAAATTTGCGAGGGCTCTTCGACTGAGATGGCCTTGGTGGGAATGGAAGGATCCCACCAAGTTGTGGGTGGGCCTTGGGAGCCCGTGCAATGACGTTGACATAGACCTCTTCTACGCCTGGACTGTTATTTCTGTCGGTAATGGTGGCAAGAAGCTGTTCTGGGATGCTCCGTGGTTTTTTTTTTAGGGCAAACATAACTTATATTATTTCAACAGTGCTGGGTATATCCCCAACGGCACAAGCGGCCACTCGGCCAGGTACAACTGGCCCCCACTCACAGCATTGGCTTTCTGAATACATACGACCAATAGAAGCAAGTTCATGTGCTACTGTATTAGCTCTATGCCCACATGACACCACCTCCTGCTTCGAGAACCACAGCTTAAGCTGAAGCTTCATGTCCTCAATTACAGCCGCATAGGCAGACGCATCCACCTTCCGCAGGTCCAGCGCATCAGCCAGCAGTTGTGAATCCATCTCAAAGATCACACGCACACCGCCCAAGTCTGCAGCAAGAGAAACTGCTTGGGACATAGCATAAATTTCAGCTCCAAAAGCATCCTCAACATTGTCTTGGCGCCCCGCCCGAGCCGCAATGATATTGCCACTTTCATCCCTTGCTACTACGCCCCACCCAACATGTGTTTCTCCTGGACTAAACGCACCATCAGCATTTAGCTTGATCATATCATGCGGCGAAGGCTTCCACTTGTCAAGGCATTTGGATTTGTCCACCGGAGCGAAAATCTGCACATATTCCTGGGTATTGAAGCATGCTTGACACTGTTATTCCACCATGCCCACCAGAAGGTTATGATGAGGGTACGTTTTTCCTCATCTAGACGCCACAGGAAGTCAAACATTTCATGCACAGATGTAATTCCTTCAAGTTCAGCTCTTTCCTTCTCCAAGCTTAGATCCCTCCATATTTCTTTGACAGCCTTGCACTTGATGAACAGGTGAGCACCATCCTCGTCTACCCTCTCGCAGAATAAGCATTTCAGGTCTGAGATGGGATGCTCCGCGGTTGCAAGGGAAAAGGCAAAGGATATAGCCCCACTCATTTTCGCAGCCTCCAAGCGAAAAGAGATGGGTGGTGCGGGATGCCTTGCAGGACCAAGCATGGGTGCACAGGATCAACACGTCCATCAACCTCACGATCAACCATATTATTGAGTTTGTAGATCTTTGGATCAGGCTCGGCAGGTCTTTCTCGTTGAGGATATTGACGACGACATCTCTTGGAAATTTGAGGCGAATGGAGAATACTCAGGTGCTTCTGCGTACACATACAGGGTCCAATTCTTGGGCTCAATGACGACTTCTATGAACAAGAGCATCTGGAAGGTTTGGGCACCCCAAAGGTCAAGTTCTTCTCTTGGTTGGTGGTCCAAAACAGAATTTGGACAGTCGACCGGTTGCGAAAAGGGGCTGGGAAAATTGGGGTGATACCCTATGCAAGCTTGCCAACGAAACATCCGCCCGCCCGCCTTTTTTTTCACGAATCTGGACGGGTGCGTGATTGACAAGATGGAAGAACCTGGTGCTAGTTTCTACAGGATCTCGTCGAGATCGGAATCGTGGCCGTGCTTGGAATTTTTTTTTCAGGATACAGGCAAGTTGTTGGTGAGGCGTGTCAACACGCAGGACCGCGTACACTAGAACTACCTTGGCGGCTGACTACTACCGCTTCCGTTGCTGTTGCTTGATGTCTAAGGCAGTGCATATGTTGCTGAGCCTTCACTACTGCCGCTTGTACTTCGACTGTTTTTTTTTTTGGCTGATCGGAGGAATCTACATGGACTCCGCGCACCAGTGCACACATGCTGTCAGGAAAGGAATACTCTTGCATCGTTTAATTGATTTATTTATCAGATCATTATTTAATGTTCTAACTTGTTTGGTTGTTAATCCACTACATGTAAGCGACCACGAGGAAAGTACATATCCTCGGAAGACATTTAGGAGGACTCTGAATCATGAATACGTGGAAGGATTGCACCAAGCAAATGATTTACACACTGAAATTGCTATGGTGAAAATAATGTCCGGAAAATTACATATAACCTAGAAAGGGATTTAAGAGAAGAACACGTATTATTATTGAGCATCACTTGTTTGTGCAGGAAGATGAGAGTCACTCCCAGGACAAGGAATTTTTTTTCTTCATTTGTCGTATGCCTAATGGTAATATTTGCACTACATTTATTTATTTGGGGCTATTTTTTCAAGTATAAATGGATTTTGGCTATGTCTTATTGCTGGAAAACAGTAGCAATTTTTATTGACATGCTAATAGTTCCAAAGGAAATTATATATGTTTCTATGCTTTGTCATTAATGCTAAATTTGAGGTACTTTGGATTGGAAATTATGTCATCAAACTCCTTTTGTGGAGGAAAACTATTATTGTTATAGGACATGTTATTTAACTTAAAAGAGAAGAGTGGAAATATTGCTCAATGGTTAAATTAATGCATTACGGTTTTTCACACAATGGTCTATCTTTCTTGATGTCCATTGGAAGTTGGCAAACCAAATTGTTTATATTTGGCAAAGATAACTCCATATGGAGGAATACCGACAATCGGAACACATGTTTGGAATCTTATTATCTACATCATCAATGACCACTAGTGCAGAACCGGACTATAGCACCGGTTCGTAAGGCCCTTTATTGCCGGTTCGGTAACCGACACTAAAGTGTGGGGACTAAAGGTCCCCCCCTTTAGTACCGGTTCCGCACGAACTGATGCTAAAGGGCAACTACGTGGCACGAGCCAGCTCCGGGGGCAGGGAGCCCTTTAGTACCGGTTGGTGACACCAACCGGTATTAAAAGGTTGGGGTTTTTTTGGGTTTATAATTTCTTTTTTATTTAATTTTACGTTTTCCATTTAATTCTTTTTCGTTTGCTGGTATTTTACGATACTGCATATTGTACACGTTATGCATATATATAAATAGAATTTCGAGTAGAACCGATCATATATATTCTGATCACGGGATCAGAATAATATTCTGATCACAACCTGACTTGCCCCGCTAGTAGTACGTTGAACTTCCCTGTGAACTAGGTTGAACTTCCGTCAACATTGCCCAAATGGGGCTTGCGATATACCGTTGGAAAGCTATAGACACCAATATCATGACCCAACTTAAATTTTTGGCAAAATATAAGCGGTTTAAGAGCAGTTTTGAAAACCGTTTTTTCTTCGCACAAAAAACGTGAATCGTATGTTCGATCGCATTTCTAAACTGTTTATCGGAATGAGGCATATAATATGGCGTTGGAAAGCTGCTGCAAGACCGCTCCTTTCACATGTTGAAAGTTTTTCTCTAATTCCCTATGGTTAAAGAGTAATTTGAAAAAAACATAAAATTTTGTAAACCGAACAGCTGAGTTTATTTTTTCGATGTCATTTCTAAACGGCTAATCCAATGGAGGCATATGATATGGCGTTGGAAAGCTTATGAAATTGCGCTACTTTTTCATCTTGAAAGTTTTTTTTCTAATTTTGAATAGTTTAAGAGTAATTTAGAAAATGGTCCAAGTCCTACCGAGTTCGTATTTTCGAGCTAATTTTTTTACCGTTCGTCCGAATGCAGCAAATGATATGGCGTTGGAAAGCTTGAACAAATGCGAAACTTTTTGGTATGTATTGTTTCTCCCAATTATTTACGGTTTTAATTCAGTTTCGAAAATGATGAAAATCGTATTTTCGCCGTAAGTTTTACAACTTTATCGGAATGGGGCAAATAATATACCGCTGAAAAGCTACGGAAAATGCGAAACTTTTTCATGTTGATGGTTTTCTCTGATTCCTAGCCGTTTTCAAGTAATTTCGAAAACGGCGGGATCATGTGTTCTGCCTTTATCGCGAAACAGATTCTTCGAAAATGCACCACGTGAAGAACCTGAACTTCTCGGCGAGTGTACCTGAACTTCACTCTGTTTTTCACGTGATTTTTTGCTCGTAGGTCTCCATCCACTCAACGCAATTGAGCAAGTGATATACCAGTGGAAAGCTGCTGTAAGCACATAACTTTCCCATGTTGATCGTTTTTTCATACCCGTGATGATTTTAAAAGTTTTTCATCTGAAATTCATTCAGCGTAGGAGTTGAACTTCATGATGTTTTCACGTTGAACTTCTGTGACGTATTTTCGTTTGTAATTTTCTCATCCATTTTCATCAGTGTTACACAAATGATATTTCTTTTGTACAAACCTCTATCACAATAAATTTTTTTAACTTTCTTCGACCGAGGACTTGAACTTATAACAACAAAACTTTTAGCCTTTGCATTTTTATTCTTTTTAATACAAATTGCACACCGTGTAGAACGTGAACTTCTGGTAGTTTATCAACCTGAACTTCTCTCGGTTACGTGAAAATATCTAAGTATTTTATAAATATTAATCTGAATTTCTTAATCCTTTTTTTGTGAATTTTGAAGCGCTTCATTTTTAAAAGTTGAACTTCTTGTTATTTTATTTTTGGACTTCTTGCTTCCATTGTTTCATAACGAGGGAAATTTGAGTTTTCTATAATCATCGAACTTCTCCATCTTTTTAATATGGACTTCCTGGTTTTTTTTCTTATTCTTTTTTATGAATAAAAATATTTTAAGACACCAAAACAACATTTTTGTGTGTTTTTTTGCATTGGTTTGCACGTCAAAGCACGTCATCTTTAGAAATTGAACTTCTCCTTTCCTTTTTGTTTTCTTTCAACATTGTTTAGCACGTCGAACCACGTCATCTTTAGAAATTAAACTTCTCCTTTCTTTTTGTTTTCTTTCAACATTGGTTTGCACGTCGAACCGCTTCATATTTAGAAATTGAACTTCTCCTTTTATTTTTGTTTTCTTTCAACATTGGCTTACACGTTGAACCGTGTCATCTTTACAAATTGAACTTCTCCCTTTCTTTTTCTTTTCTTGCATGTTTTACCTTGCATGTTTAAATTTATTTTTGAACTTGCTGAGATAACACACTTGACCTTCTCGAACACAACATTTTGACCTTCGTAAAACATAAATTAAAGCCAAACTTTTGACCTAGAGAGCATGTACAATTTTCTCCATTTTTTCAAGAATAAAAGTTGAATCGCCCCGTTAGTTTGACATGAACTTCTGCTGCACATGAATAAGCTTTTGAAAACACGCAACTTTCCTGCTCCGTTAATTAAATTTGAACTTCTAGTTTTTTAAGAAACGGGTTTTTTTTAAAACTTTTTTACTTGTTCATTTTATTCTAATTTGAACTTCTAGTTTTTTATAACGTGGATTTTTTTCATAAATTCTTTTGAAATGTTCCTCCTTTTAATTTGGACTTCTCCGTTTTTTAAAACGATAAAAACCATTTTTATAATGGTTTTTGAAGTACTTTTTTATTTGAACTTCTTGCTCAATTTTTTTGAACTTATTGCACTGGCCGCTCTCCATTTTCCTCGTACTAATGCTCATGTGCACAGCATGCGTGTGCACATAGAAGAATTATAGGCAGCCACACACTGATGCTGTTGGATACCTACTATTGCTTTTTTCCTTCATTTAATATACACATTGAACCATATAGGTTGTCAGGATGAACTTCTGTCTTTCTGCTCCAGAGAAGAGCGGTGCATCGGTGAATAATGCAAACTACTGGGCGTCATGAGGCCCCAAAATATGGATACAAAATTTTGACAACAAGTGAATTGCTCGACATAATAGGAAGGGCTTCTCTTTTAAAATGAAACTGATGAGATTTTTCATTTTGCAATCAGGTGGTGTCACTGAAGGACACCGCTGCCTATAGATCCTCTCGGACGACGGAAATTGAAGAAGAGACATCAGCTATAGAAGTTTAGCTATCTGATTCATTACTACAAGACAACAAGTTGATGTCCATCGGCACAAGAGCAGCAGGTTGGCGATACAGCAGTGAACGACATGGGCCTGCATCATTGGACGACCAATGGTGGCAAAGATGAACGGCCTGGGATTTGCACATCTCGTAGAAAGGTGTAGAAAAGGTTAGAAAAATACACAAAAACCAGTTTAATACATGTTTTTTTGGCTGGACAAACTTCGTGCATTAAAAAAATAACTCGGTTTGAGTAAAATATGCTACTGTACATACATACACATGTCCATTACACTTTGGTAAAATGATTAGATGCTACCACCAATGGACAATTTGAAACCCTATGTTTTCTCTTCACCACACACCCTCTCCCCATCTTCTCGAGCGCTACGGTGTCCGCTCAACTTGGCACCGTAGATGAACAAAGTATAAAATTTGTCTCTACTGCAGTTAGATGAACAAATGATTAGAGTTGGTTCCAAATGACCATGTTCTGATTCGTATGGTTCACTCTGGTTTGGTTCTGACCCTTGGTACTTTTCTCTGCTATTGTAATCACAGGAACAGGAGCGCAGAGACAAACTTATATTATTATGGTTCCACAACAAGGGGGAACCCATCCAGCATTACTACAAGGAAATAGTAGAACAAATTATTTACCAACAATCGCGACAACACAGCAGGGAAGTTGAAGAACCGCTGCTAGCTCCGAACCGAGGAGTCGAGGATATCACCACAGAGGACTAGATAGAGGAGTGCAAGTGAATCAACCTTTCTCTTCAAAAAATTAACAATCCAAACTTCAGAAAATCAACAAACTAAACTTCGGAAAGCAAAACAAATTGAACTTCACAGGGCCCTGCAAAATATACACGGTTATAGTCCAATTTAAAAACTTCAGAAAATCAACAAACTGAACTTCTAGAGGGCCAGATGCTGACCTTTCTATTCGCAACGTTGTTGCTGACCCGTAATTGAAGGTAGAGGATGACGGCCAGCACCTGGACGGGTTCTAGCGGACGGTGTAGGCCATCGATGGAGGAGGGGCGAGCTAATCTCTCTCAGAAAAAACAAGGATAACAACATCAACTAATCTCTCTCACACACTCAAGCTGAACTACAGAAGCACCATCGAGAGCAAAATGGGTAGGTGAGAACTCATCTATATGCACACATGAGTATATTCTTTGATGTACCTGAATGTTCGCAGCTGTTTTACATGAACTTCTTGTGTTATGCCGGACAGAGCACTGAGCATGAGAGGGTGTCTTCGTGCTCGTCGCTGTTTCTGCTGGCGGTGAACGTCTTAGCGCTGCGTAGTTGAACGGCCGGAGGTGGCAGCGACGAACGACCTGAGCTTGATGGGCCCCACTGGGAGGAGGCTGTGTGGTGTCCAGGATAGAGTCGACCTTCTTCAACAAACCAATTTGAACTTCAAATAAACCAATTCATCAAAACACTTTTTTGAGCATATCAAACACTCTTGAGAGCACAATGTTTCACTACATTTTTTTCACAAACATTTTGCTGCAAAAAATGGCATTTTTTTGTAAACAAGTACTGAATCATCATAACACAAATTGCTAAATGGAACAAATTCCGGTGGAATTTACGGCATTGTTGAGCTACATATCATGAAAAAGAAAATGTGCACCCATGTATACACACACAAAGCATCAACCTCCAAATATTCTAACTTTTACCATTGATATTTCTGAACTTTTTGGGCATGCTCCCAGGTTTTCGAATGGAATACAGGCACGTCCATGCACGAACAGCCAACATCGGCCATGGCAATGTCTCTTCTCCGGCAAACTGAAATTCACTCATGTGTACAGAATACATGATTTGAGTCCTCAAAAACCACAAGAGGATCCTAAAATAAAATTTTCAACCCTGATACACACTCATCTCATAGTAAATCTTTTCCAATATTAGATTAGTAGCATCATGTACAGAGAAAATTTGGCCATAAAGTCAATTAGTACACAAGAAGATTGCTATATGTTTCAACAAATTGAGAGAGAGAGCATAGGCGTGGGTTCTTGGTGGCATCCATGAATAAATTTTTAAGCGAGTAATGCATGGGACAACCGTTGTACTGACAAGCTCTAGATGAGAGACAACTTGTAAGGGCAGTGGCCGCGATTAGCATCGGCCGGGCAATACCTGAACTGCAGGTGGGCGTGTTGGTGCGCGGCCGAGGCGGTTGGAGGCCGATTATTCTCATAGCTCGGGCAACCATCAGCAAGGAACGTCAATGGATCTCTGCAAGAGAAGATGATCCCTATCAGCACGGACCAGCTACAGGTCGAGACCGCCCCCTGCTGCAGGTCGAGACCACCACCAGTTGCAGGTCGACATCAGAGGGATGGGGAGGCGATGGTTGGCCGGGAGACAAGCGGGACGGGGTGGGGTGGCTGTAGTTGGCCGGAGGGCGCGTGCGACGGGAGGGGAAGCTGTGGTTAGCCGGAGGGCCGCTTGTCAGGGCCCGGCGGCGGCGTGAGTGGAGGTAGGGGCCCGGCGGTGACGCGTTTGGAAGTCGGGCCTCGACGGCGGCGTGGTTGAAGATTGGGCCTGGCCGCAGCACGGTGGTGGTAGGGGCCAGCGGCGGCGCAGTTGGAGGTGGGGGCGACCGACAGCGCGATTGGAGGAGGGGGTAGCCGACTGCGCGATTGGAGGAGGGCGGCGGCCTGTTGGGTGGGCCGGTGGGAAACATGGGTGTTGGGGCGGCTGGCGGTGGGGCTGGGGTGGCCGGCGGCGAGAGGTGCGCCGGCACCAAGGGCGGCGGCGGTTGTGGAGGGGGCGGGGAAGGTGGGGATCGGGTGGGGGATGGGCTGGGGGAGTGATCAGGGTGGGTGTTTTCTTTTTCCTTTTCTTTCCATGGTTTTCTGAGTTCGGCAGACCCCTGTCGCGCCCTTATATGGCTGGTTGTGATCCAAATAACTATTCTACCGCCCTTATATACATTCTATGATATATATATATATATATATATATATATATATATATATATATATATATATATATATATATATATAATTAGCTAGCTATGTACAATTTTTTCTAATTGGTGCCTTCGGAGCCAGTGGCATTAGCCTAATTGATACTTTCGGAGCACGATGACAATTGGAAGTGGTTCATGGGGCGGTAGCGGGTAATAGTATTCTCCATTCGTATCTATGACCTGGTCGAGCAAAAATCCCGCTATTTCCTCTTGAATTGCTTGGATGCGCTCCGTTGGTAGGAGCTTGTCCCGTACCTCTCTGAACTGTTAAGGAGATCAATATGCATGTGTATTAGTTGTGTGACTAGATATCGATAATGGTGTAAAAATTGTGAATAGTGTTCTGACAAACGTACCCATTCCTGTCTTTGAGATCTGCTCCTTTCGGACGCCATCATGCGAATGTTCTCGCAAACGTAGTATCCACACAGATCATTCCCCCGATGCCTACTTCAGGGCCTTTACGAGAATGAAATTTGATCAGATAATAATTAATCAAGCATGATAATTAAAGAGATGGCAGCTAGCTAGCTAGTACTACTTAATTACTTACCTTGGGTCGATACCATTTCAGGTTTTGTTTCCATTGGCCTAGAGTGACGTTGATGAACTTAGCCCAAGCCCTGCCCGCCGACAAAGAAAATTGATAAAGGGGTTATTAAATAGTTGTTATCAGGAAATGATGAACTAATTAAATAGGCTGAGATATAGTTAATAATGATTGAAATTACATGTTTACTATCCCCTTCACGATGGTGTAGTCACTTTGTTTCTTAAGTAGTGAGTCCAGTACTTCAACTGTTTCTTCATCAACTTTAATGATTAACAAGATGCAGTGAAAACTGCATGCACACACGTTTTCATGTCTTAATTAAGCGGGCATATATATGTAAGCAAAAACATGTAGCTAGATAGTAAGCAAAGACAGAATTTATAGTACAAGACAGTGTGACTCACAGGAAGTTATTAGGAAGTACTATATCTTCATTGTATTTGAGGCGCTTGAAGAACTCTAGCATGCTTTCCTCTACACTTGCTCGATAATATGTATCTAAGTTCCATGTGTATTCATTAATGGTACTTGGGTCAATGAACCCAATGCCATAGCGTGCACCTTTTTTCATTTCATACATCTTCATCCTGCATAATACCACTGAAAAGAATATAGTGAGGATAATTACAGGTAATGATTGATCAAAATGATCACTACAGGTAGCTTGAGACTTAAATTACAGAAAGAAATCACTTACAGACAATAGCAACTGACGACAAATTTGTCGAGTGCGTCTTAATTGTATAATTAAAATAGTTCTGAATACTCAACAGACACAGCTTTCTCATGAAAGTAATGATCCTTCTTGACATTCACCATGAGGGACTCTCGATTGGAAATCTTGATAATGTTCATGTACCATTGATGCAATTCATACATTCTCGTTGGGAGCTTCTTGACCTTGTCTGGCTCGACCAAAGGTTGGCCCCGGACATATTTCCGTTTTATTTCCTCCTCTCTAAGCGGAGACATGGGCTCGATACTGAGGAGTTGTCCAACAGTGATCATGAGCCTTTCAGCCTGCTCAATATGCTCCTCGGTTATTACCACATCGCCCAGCTCGGGAACGTTAACGGTTTGCCCACAATAATATTGGACGCACATACTCTCATGTGTTGTTGGCACAACAAGCGGGGGGGGGGGGGGTTGATTGCACCGCCTGTTCTCCTAGCCGGGGAACAATTTTACCGCTCCTTTTGCCAGCTGATTTGCTCGAGCTCGAGCTCGCCTCATTCTGTAGACGTGCTCGATTTAACTTCCTGAGGTGGCGCTCATAGTCTGTGTCAACAGGCTTGGGAGTTGGTGCTCTAGCCATACGAATGAAGTGGTCAATCTTTTCCTCTGGAACTTTATCCCTTGGCAGCGGTGGCGGTTTTGGTGCAAAATGGGCTTCCACATGGGCCTTCACTATGGTTGCGTTTTCCTCCTCGGACTTGTCGTAAGACCTCTGTGGAAGAGGCGCGAGGCTTGGACCATATTGAAATCGCTTGCCTCCGCATGTACCTCCCGTACTACTTCGACTTGTACCGCTACGCGCCATAGTTGCGGAGGCTCTCTTCCGTGATTGCTGAGGCGGCGGAGACGGCTGACGTGGCTGAGTTGGAGGAGGAGGAGTGGCCTAAAGCTGTGCCAGACTTGGAGGAGGAGTCACCTGAAGTTGTGCCGGACTTGGAGGAGGAGTGATCTGACGCTGTGTCAGACTTTGAGGAGAAGTGGCATGACGCTTTGTCGGACTTGGAGGAGGAGGAGTGGCCTGACGCGTTGGTGGACTTGGAGGAGCGGGAGTTTGCTGACTCGGTGGCGAACTTCGACGAGGAGTCGGCTGACGCGGTGTCGGTGGCCTTTGAAAGATGATGCAATCCTTTCTCCATAGGATGATACGATGTTTGGCCTCTCCTAGTGTGTGCTCCTCGTCACCTCCAGGAATTTCAAGCTCTAGCCCTGAATATTGGTCCACCACCTCATCAACCAAGACACGAGCATAGCCCGCTAGAATCGGGTTGCAATGGAAGGTTGCCTCGGGGGATTTGTAAAAGCAACGGCGTCCGCCACCTTCATGGATATGTTCTTCATTTTGAAATGTAGCTCGCAGTTAGTGTTCTCCATGATGTCATCCACAGGGTATCTATCCAGCAATGTGTCGCCCGGGGCGGAACCCACGCTACTTCTCGGCATGGATGGGACGGTGCTATCCAATGCTGGATCATCCGCTAGCTGCTGCCGCTGCTGAGACCCCCTTTGCTGGCTAAGTGAGTCGATCTGCTCCTGCTGCCGCTGGAATTTGACTGCCAAGTCCATGTGCGCTGATTCTAGGCCTTGAAGGCGTTCATAGTCCTGCTTCCTCTGCTCCTCCTCCATCTTCCTCTTCTTCTCCTCCGCAATCTTCCTTCTCGCACGTTTTCTGTAGTCGACGTTCCAGTCCGAATACACCTCATACCACAGAATAACGCCCTTGCCTCGTGTTCTTCCCGGGTGTTCATGATTTTCCAGGGCACGCGTAAGCTCGTCGTTCTCTTTGTTGGGCTCGAACACCCCCGATCGAGCCTCTTCTATTGCAACAAGTATCTTATCTCCGGCTCCGTTCAAACATGCCTTCTTCGAAACTAAGCCTGTCTTCGGGTCCAACTCCCCCCCATGCGCATAGAACCAAGTCCTGCACCTGGGGGGGCAGCTCAATGTAAATGGAGTGACACCTGCATCCTCCATCTCTTTCTCAGACTTATCCCACTTAGGCATTGCCACCGCGTAGCCACCTGGCCCCAGCTTATGGAACTTATCTTTTTTTTTGCAGCATTGGCCTTGTTTATTCTCGACCGTTCCTTAGATAATTCCGATTCCTTGAATTTCACGAAATCGTCCCAATGAGCACTTTGCTTCTCCAGTGTTCCCTTGAATACTGGAGTCTTCTTTCCTCCCTTCACGTACCGGTCCCATACACGTTTCTTGTGGTTGTTGAATGCAACCGCCATCTTCCTAAGAGCAGTGTCCTTGACTTTCTCCACATCTGCATCTGTGAAATGATCTGGTAGGGTGAAATGTTCCATGAGAGTTTCCCAAAGTAGAACTTTTTGTCTGTCGTCGACAAAAGTAAGATCTGGACGTGGCTTTGCTGGCTCTCTCCATTCTTGAAGGGAGATTGGGAGTTGGTCCTTCACAAGAACTCCGCACTGATGAATGAACTTGTCTGCAATCTTCTTAGGCGCTAATGGTTCGCCATTAGGTTTGATGGTCTCGATATTTTACTTTACGCCCTCCTTCAACTTTTTGTTCGGGCCTCGTACTGTCCTGCTGCCTGAAGATTTGCTCGATCCGGATGGCTGAAAGAAGAAAGATCGATTCGTTAATATATCTTCAAGTTATTTAAAACATGTGATGATCACCAGATGCCTGCTTATATAAATATACCATGCCGGTCTTTGTTGTTTCAAGATCAACATTTTCTTCATCATGTTCATAGTTCATGACTTCATCAATTCGGTCGTCGCGATCGAATATCATATCACCCTCCCCGGTGTTGTTTAGATATTCGGAGCCGTCATAATCTTCTTCATTCTGATCATCATCTGGCCTGCGAGGATTGCGTATGATATTGAACAGTGCCTCTTCTCCCTCTCTGCCGGTATTGTCCGCCATAGCTTTTATTTAACTAATCCAAAAGAAATATATTCAAATTACAATGCATGGATGCAATCAATTAATAAGGAAAAACTGAATCAATCATAGTACATAATAAGCATCATCGAATATAATCTCGAATACGTCGTCTCGAATAATAGATATAATCTTGAATACATCATCTCGAATAATATATATAATCTCGAATAAATCATCTCGAATATTATATATCGAATACATCACTAGCTAGCTAGCTAGCTAATAAAGATAAAATACTAGAGAGTAATCTAGGCCACTCGCGGTTCCTGAGGCGCGGGCGGTGGAAAACCAAAGTGAAGGAACCATCACTGGATCATAGCTGGGGTGATCTCCCCAAAGAACCTGCCAGGTATTGGAGAACGTGACGTCCACAGCAGCCATGTAGCGATGGACGTGGTTGTCCTCCTCCCTGACACGACGACGTACCACCTCCGGCGGGGCCGGCTCCCTCCGCACCGAAAGTGGCCCACGCGAACGCCATCAAAGGAGATCAGGGTCGACGACAGGACCCAGGGCCGGGTTCCTCACCAAGCGTCGCGCCCCTGAAGGTAGCACCTCCCAGTGCCAGCCCTACGGAGCCCAATCCCGGACATGGGTCCTCTGAAGCAGGACGTCGTCGCGAACGGGTCGACGGCGAGGATGCGGGCTGGGCATCGTCGACAACAAATACTATATGCCGCAAAAGTAAAGTAACATTTTTTAAATGATGGATTGTGATTTCATATATGCAAATTCTACATTTTATAACTAAAAATATAATAAACTAAAAAAACATTGACCATATCTAAAACTAACATTTCTATAACAAATTTTTTCTTTAACATTTCTAACATTTCTATAACATTAATATAGAAAAAACTAACATTTCTATATATAACTAACTTCTATATATAACTAACATTTCTATAACATTAATACAGAAAAACTAATAACTACTAACTAATAACAGAAAACTAAAAACTAAAAACAGAAAAACTAAAAACTAAAAACAGAACAAAAATTCGGTATGTGTGTGTATGTGTATGTGTGTGTGTGTTGTGCGTGCAGGCGACGGTGCGGGGACGGGGACGCCCGCGACGGCGAGCCAAGGCGACCGACGGCGCTGGCGGCGCGCGCGGCGGCTTTGATTGGAGGGAGGAGAGGGGGGACTGGGGCTCACATCGCGGGCGAGGTCGAGGCGACGGCGACGGCGATGCGGGCCGGTGCGGGACGGGGACGCGGGCCAGTGCGGGGACGGGCCGGCGACGCGGACGACGCGACGGGGGCGGCGCGACGAGGACGGGGGCGGCGCGGAGTCGACGGGGATGGCACGACGGCGGCGGTGACAGCGCAGGACGGGGCGGCGGCGATGAAGCAGAGAGAAGTGAGAGGAAACTGACGAAATTTTCGTAAGTGCTATATATATAGGAGGAGCCTTTAGTACCGGTTGAAGCCACCAACCGGTACTAAAGGTCAAATTTAGCCAGGCCAAGCGGCGGGAAGAGCACACCTTTAGTACCGGGTGGTGGTTGGAACCGGTACTAAAGACCAACCCTTTAGTACCAGTTCCAGCCACCAACCGGTACTAAAGGTGGTGCTCTAGCGCAGGTGCGATGCGGCAAGTTTAGTCCCACCTCGCTAGCCGAGGGGCGCCCGCACTGGTTTATAAGCCCCAGTGCGGTAGCTCTCTCGAGCTCCTCTCTTAAGCAGGCCTTTCGGGCCTACATCTGCTGCTATGCCCTGATGGGCCTATTGGGCTACCGGGCCTGCATCCTGGCCCAATTAGAATTTGGGTTTCTAGTCGTATGCAGGCCGCCGTGGCCCAGTAGGTGGGCTTTTTTCATTTAGTTTTTTCTTTTCTGCTTTATTTATTTTGTTTTATTTATTTTAGTTGTTTTTTGCTGTATTCAGAGTTTCTTTGTGAATATTTTTACTTTAGGTACAAAAAATTAGAAACTTTCAGTTAGTGCCGGTAGTTTTCAAATTTGAATAGTTTAAATTTTGAATTATTTGAAATTTGTGTGAATCACTAGTTTGTGAATAACTTAACTTTAAAAATACATTTTTTAGTGATTCTTTTTTATTATATTTAATATTAGTGTGTTTTATCATTATATTCAATTTGGTAATGCTTAGGTTATTTAAAAAATGAAGTGCCTTTGTAATAGATGAGTTTTCATCCGAAACCCTGATAATTCGAAAGAGATTGTCCATTTTGTACACGAAGTGCATCCAGTTTTTGCCGTAACCCTCTCTACTTTTTTGCACATGCTATGTGGGTGAAATTATGATACCATGCCAACTTTCAACCTTTTCGGAGTTCATTTGAAGTGTTTAAATTTAGCTGAAAAAATCAGCAAATGCATGAAAGAATTTGTTTGCACATAAAATTTCTTCGCGTTTCAAATGCCAAAACACATAACTACCCTAACTATTACAGAGATTCCCTCCTGGGTGTGAAACATAGAAGAAAGTGATGATAGTGAAGCCGATCACATCCCAGATCTTTGGGTGTGAAACTTTTTCTTCGCGTGTGTCCCTTTGCGCCGTAACCATGGAAAATCTTCATCATTTAACGGGATGCTCGGGTCAATATTCACTGTGAATGGAGCAATTTCATCAAACTTTTCATAATCTCCTGACATGTCTGTCTTGTCATCCACTCCCATGATGTTTCTCTTCCCAGAAAGCACTATGTGCCGCTTTGGCTCATCGTATGATGCATTCGCTTCCTTATCTTTTCTTTTTCTCGGCTTGGTAGACATGTCCTTCACATAGAAAACCTGTGCCACATCATTGGCTAGGATGAATGGTTCATCTGCATACGCAAGATTGTTGAGATCCACTGTTGTCATTCCGTACTGCGGGTCTTCCGTTACCCTGCCTCGTGTCATATTGACCCATTTGCACCGAAACAAAGGGACCTTCAAACCACGTCCATAGTCAAGTTCCCATATGTCTTGTATATAATCGTAATATGTTTCCTTTCCCGTCTTGGTTGCTGCATCAAAGCGGACACCACTGTTTTGGTTGGTGCTCTTCTTATCTTGGGCGATCATGTAAAATGTATTACCATTTATCTTGTACCCTTTGAAAGTCATTATAGTCAAAGATGGTAACTGGGACAGCGAGTACAGGTCATCTTCAATAGAGGCGTCATGCATGGTACGTGTCTGCAACCAGCCGGCGAAACTCCTGGTTTGTTCACATGTAATCCAGTCATCAGACCGCTCCGGTTGTTTGGAGCATAGAAAATTCTTGTGTTCGTCCATATACGGAGCCACCAAGGTGGAATTATGTAGAACTGTGTAGTGTGCTTCAGTGAGAGAATGTCCGTCCATACATATTATTTGATCCCCTCCTAGCATGCCTTTTCCATCCAGTCTGCCCTTATGCCGCAATTCAGGAACACCAATCGGCTTAAGGTCAGGAATAAAGTCAATACAAAACTCAATGACCCCCTCATTTTCATGGCCCTTGGAGATGCTTCCTTCTGGCCTAGCACGGTTATGAACATATTTCTTTAAGACTCCCATGAACCTCTCAAAGGGGAACATATTGTGTAGAAATACAGGACCCAAAACGTTAATCTCTTCGCATAGGTGAACTAGGACGTGCGTCATGATGTTGAAGAAGGATGGTGGGAACACCAACTCGAAACTGACAAGACATTGCACCAAATCATTCTCTAACCTTGGTATGATTTCTGGATCGATTACCTTCTGAGAGATTGCATTGAGGAATGCACATAGCTTCACAATGGCTAATCGAACATTTTCCGGTAGAAGCCCCCTCAATGCAACCGGAAGCAGTTGCGTCATAATCACGTGGCAGTCATGAGACTTTAGGTTCTGGAACTTTTTCTCTGCCATGTTTATTATTCCCTTTATATTCGACGAGAAGCCAGACGGTACCTTAATACTGAGCAGGCATTCAAAAAAGATTTCCTTCTCTTCTTTGGTAAGAGCATAGCTGGCATGACCTTGATGTATGCCGTCTTTTCCGTGCATACGTTGCTGGTCGTCCCGTGCCTCAGGTGTATCTTTTGTCTTCCCATACACGCCCAAGAAGCCAAGCAGGGTCACGCAAAGATTCTTCGTCACGTGCATCACGTCGATTGCGGAGCGGACCTCTAGGTCTTTCCAATAGGGCAGGTCCCAAAATATAGATTTCTTCTTCCACATGGGTGCACGTCCGTTAGCGTCATTCGGAACAGGTTGTCCGCCAGGACCCTTTCCAAAGACTACTTTCAAATCCTTGACCATATCATGTAAATCAGCACCAGTACGGTGGCGAGGCTTCGTCCGATGATCCGCCTCACCTTTGAAATGCTTGCCTTTCTTTCTTACGGCATGCCTGCTCGGAAGAAATCGACGATGTCCCAGGTACACATTTTTCTTACAATTAGCCAAATATATACTGTTGGTATTGTCCAAACAGTGCGTGCATGCGCGGTATCCCTTGTTTGTCTGTCCTGAAAGGTTACTGAGAGCAGGCCAATCATTGATGGTCACGAACAACAACGCCTTTAGGTCAAATTCTTCCCCCATGTGCTCATCCCACGCATGTACACATGTTCCGTTCCATAGCTGTAAGAGTTCTTCAACTAATGGCCTTAGGTACACATCAATATCGTTGCCGGGTTGCTTAGGGCCTTGGATGAGCACTGGCATCATAATGAACTTCCGCTTCATGCACAACCAAGGAGGAAGGTTATACAAACATAGAGTCACAGGCCAGGTGCTATGGTTGCTGCTCTACTCCCCAAAAGGATTAATGCCATCTACGCTTAGACCAAACCATACGTTCCTTGCGTCATCTGCAAACTCCTTCCCGTACTTTCTCTCGATTTTTCTCCACTGTGACCCGTCAGCGGGTACTCTCAACTTTCCGTCTTTCTTACCGTCTTCTCTGTGCCATCGCATCGCCTTGGCATGCTCTTTGTTTTGGAACAAACGTTTCAACCGTGGTATTATAGGAGCATACCACATCACCTTGGCAGGAATCTTCTTCCTGGGCCGCTCGCCCTCGACATCACCAGGGTCATCGCGGCTGATCTTATAGCGCAATGCACCGCATACCGGGCAAGCGTTCAAATCCTCGTACTCACCGCGGTAGAGGATGCAATCATTAGGGCATGCATGTATCTTCTGCACCTCTAATCCTAGAGGGCAGACAACCTTCTTTGCTTCGTACGTACTCTCGGGCAATTCGTTGTCCTTTGGAAGCATATTCTTTATCATTACCAGCAACTTTCCAAATCCCTTGTCAGATACACCATTCTCTGCCTTCCATTGCAGCAATTCCAGTGTGGTGCCCAGCTTTTTCTTGTCACCTACGCAATTCGGGTACAACAATTTTTTGTGATCCTCTAACATGCGCTGCAACTTCTTCTTCTCCAAATCACTTGCGCAGTTTCTCTTTGCATCGGCAATGGCCCAACCTAGATCATCAACGGGCTCATCTGATGCCTCTTCTTCAGCTTCTTCCCGCATTGTCGGCTCAGCTTCTTCCTGCATTACCTGATCAGCTTCTTCCCCCATTGTTGTATCATCGTATTCAGGGAACCCATGGCCAGGATAGTTGTCGTCGTCCTCTTCTTCTTCATTGTCTTCCATCATAACCCCTCTTTCTCCGTGCTTGGTCCAAACATTATAGTGGGGCACGAAACCGGACTTAAACAGGTGGACGTGAATGGTTCTTGACTTAGAGTAATTTAGATCATTCTTACAGCCAGCACATGAACAAGGCATAAAACCATCCGCCCGCTTGTTTGCCTCAGCCGTAAGCAGAAAAGTTTGCACGCCATTAATGAACTCAGGAGAGCATCGGTCATCATACATCCATTGTCGGCTCATCTTCATTACACAACACCGAAAAAGACCAAATTAATACAAGTTCATACATAAAGTTCATACAACACTTAAATGCAACAAACAAATAACTCTCTAGCTAAAGAATTTAAATGCAACAACAAATGCGATCAAGATCGCAACTAAGGTAACAATTGATCCAACAGCATAATGATACCAAGCCTCACTATGAATGGCATATTTTCTAATCTTTCTAATCTTCAAGCGCATTTTCTCCATCTTAATCTTGTGATCATCGACGACATCGGCAACATGCAACTCCAATTCCATCTTCTCCCCCTCAATTCTTTTCAATTTTTCCTTCAAATCCTCATTTTCTCTTTCAACTAAATTTAACCTCTTGACAATAGGGTCGGTTGGAATTTCCGGTTCAACTACCTCCTACATACAAATATCTATGTCAACTTGATGGGCATAATTTTTCATAAACACGAAATGCAACAAATAGTTTTAAAAGAGAATATACCACATCCGAATCATAACCCGGACGAGGGCCGACGGGGACGGATATCAAAACCATGGCACTATGTATAACAAACAACGTATGGGTAAGATAATTATACGAGTAACTATATATCCAAATCACACAAACATCAATTTTTTATACAAAACATTCATGAACAAGAGGCTCACCACAAGGTGGTGCCGGCGACGGGACATTGCGGGCGATCGACGGTGGTTACGACGGAGATTTAGAAGGCACTGAGTAAACCACACCTACATATGCAAACTAAGTGTTATTTTTGACCACAAATTGCATATAAATCAAATACTAGCACATATATATAATTCCTCCCAAATTACTAAACTCACAAATCAATCACTATATAAAGCATTGCAAGAGCTAATCTAGCAATGAGAGATGAAAGGACAAAGTTGCTAACCTTTGTGATCATTTGAATGGATGGGGGCCTTCAAATCTTGACAAATTTTGGGCAAAATGTGTGATGAGCTTGAGAGGAAGAGGGAAAGAACAGAGAGGAGAGGGGAAAGGGGAAGAACAGAGCGAGCTCGGGTGGACGAAGGGTTTATGTAGGACGACCTTTAGTACCGGTTCGTGATACGACCGGTACTAAAGGTGCTGGAGGGGCCCCAGACTGACAACATCCTGCCACCACTCACTTTAGTACCGGTTCGTGGCACGAACCGGTGCTAAAGGTTCGCCACGAACCGGTACTAATGAGTCCGCCCGCCTAGCCGTTGGAACCGGCACTAATGGACACATTAGTGCCGGCTCAAATTCAAACCGGCAGTAATGTGCTTCACATTTGACTCTTTTTCTACTAGTGGACTTGGTCACATATCTTGGAACTAAATGAATTGGCTTATTGATTATGGAATTCTAGACTTTAGTGGGAGGACTATGGTACCTTGTGAAGCATATATGATGGTATTTTTGGTTTATATACACCTTTTCTAAAGGTGGGAAAATAAAAAGCTTCACATCATTATTTACTTTGGTAACCTTATGGTATCTTTCTTTGCACTCCCGCTAGAGGCCAGGTTATTTATTTTTATCTCATCATTGATTATTGCACTTGATATGGTTATGTTTATACTATTTCAAAATACAAGCCGGAATGTTTTATTGTGCTTAACACATGTTATACTGAAGTGGATAATCAGTTGATTAAATAATATCATAGTTTCAACAACTGATTGGTGGGGGAATTACACTTCAGGAATATATCATTTGTATGTAAAGAGCATGGAACTATTCACCGTTGTAATATACCGTACACTCCACAATTGAATGGAGGAATTAACTGTCTTGCATACCCCCTTGTTTCTTTGGAAAGAAGCATTGCATACTATCACTTGTTGATATCATTCTCCATCTACTACAGTCACTTGGCTAGAAGGAAATCTTCTATTTTGGCATGAAAGTCTCGGTTATTACAAAGCGCACACCAGGTAATTTTTATGGTTATTCTAGTGAATCAAAGGGTGTTTCCTTAGTTATCTGGAAAAAGAATACTGGTGGAAAATAGGAATACAATCATTTTTATGATCAGGGTGGAATTATTGACAATCATACTAAAATATAATCTTGACCCCAAGGAAACTACAAGTGACACTCCCAACATGACATGCTTAGGATAAGTGGGAGGAATAAGCTTGGAATATCATGTTTGGATAATTTTTATGTGTTGTTGGCGGATGTCACTCTAAATTTTAGAGGAATCACTAAATTCTCTTATGTTTGTTTATCAATGTCAACTATGGGTGGAAGAATAGAGGGAAGGAATAAACTCAAACGAGGAAGAGCATAGTTTGGGAACTTAATATCATACCAAATAACCACAAGCCTACTGTCCGGAAGTGATATTTTTTGTAAGGATATTTGGCTCACTGGAATATTATAATGTCACTCTTGTTATTCAGTTATTCATACAGAGGGAAATATACTTTGTGGAAACTCTCTCTCCTGGAATTTTGGGAAAGAGGAACTAAAGACATGGTATGCAAATTGAGTATATTCATGTATGGTCTTATAACAATCTTCACATCAATGGAATAGCAAGTCATATATATGGTTTTCAAAATGAAGCAAGGCGGTCATCTACAAATGTAAGTGTAAAGTATTTTGCATTATTATTGTATACGTTAACATTGTTTTGTTGTTTGCAATGATAAAGTCACATTGATGGAAGTGAAATCTTGGTCATCTTTTAACTTTCATATGAAAGGAACATTTGAAGCATCCTATGTTTTCCGAGTGGAAATACATAGAAAATATTTTTAAGTGTTTCTCTATGGAAAATTGCAAATCTATTAAAATACCTTTGATAAAGGGAATCATACTCAGTGAGGAACTATATTTGAACTCCTAAGAAAAAATGGAATAATAAATGGTACTGGAATTGATATGTATCTTCATTATATTATCATACCTTAGCTACCGGAATTTATGCTGCATTCAAGCAGTGGAAGGAAAGACGAGCAGCTAAGGGAATATCACACATCATATAAGATTGTGGAAAGTGCATCACAACCTGTCAATTGTTCTGAATTTTTTATTGAAGGTAAACACATTGAGGAAACTATTACTCTATCTACAAGATGAGAAATAAGTTCAGGTACGCATATTCATTTTTTGTAGTGCTAATACGGTGCAGGTTCACTGACCAAATTTCTTTCAACACATGGTTAATTATGAAACTTCATTTACTAATTGGATTCCATATTTATGCGGTTTTGAAAATTTATTCAACATGGTTATCTTATACTTGACTCGATGTGGAATTAATCATATTATTATATATGTGGTGGAAAATAATTGATGCAGAATTTCACTTGAGGAAACAAAATACTCAAGGTGCCTATAAAGGTGGAATTACACCTGAGGAAATAATACTCGAGGCGCCGAGGACAGCTATGCTGGAATAACTAGGTGGAAACTAAAGGTCTCTAGTGATCTTAAGTGTACAATAAGGAAACTTACTGAGGGAAGGTATCACTATATATTTCTTTGGATTTTCAACGTAGTGTTAACCTGGTTGCTGCCCCCTTGACTAAGCCTATTAGTCACGAGGTATTTGGTAAGCATGTTAAGGCTATGGGTTTACGAATATTTGAATGATCGTTTTGGACAAGTGGGAGATGTTGGAATTATGTGTCCTGCAACTATATTCAAATTACTAGGAATTACTAATATTCGGAATACCTCATTATGGAATTATACATGTATTTGTGCGTGGAATTACTTTGTCTGATTATCATGGAATTATCACTTGTTGGAACGTACTTAAGTTTAATATGCTTAAGGAAGCTGGTCGATTATCAGTGGAATGCAATATACTATTTATATTGAAAAGACTACCCGGGTACACTGATGATTGGAAGGAGCTAGATCGTATAATTAGATTACAGCCCTAATGTTGGTCTACATAATTAGAGAAATTTACACTCTATTATGACGCGTTGCTCACAAGCGCGTGCTCCAGGGACATAACGGGTAGAATCCGTTAACAGACAAATATGATCGTGGTTGGTAATTTGATCTGGACTCTATCCCGGAAACTAGTGGAAAACTAGGAATCTTATATCTATATAAGAGGTGGACTCTTTGGAAAGACAGTATAAGAAGGTCCCTACCCCCTAGCCTCAGATATGCGAATTGTAAGCGGCACCACGGATAAGCGCAGAGGAATTAGGGGGTCGACCGAAAAACCTAAATTTCTAACACGGATTTGGCGAATGGTGAAGGAGTGGTTGGGATTAGGAGCACTGGAGATTAATAGGTGGGCGGCTGAGCAGAACACAAAGAGTTGGTGGACCAATATGTCGAAGGCTAATACCGCGCATCGGAAGGCCATGGCTTCCCTCACTATGCTTGTGTGTTGGGTTGTTTGGAACGAGAGAAATGCTACAGTGTTTAGAAAGAAGTCCACGCCTCCCTTCTACATCCTCAAGCTCATCCAGGACGAGGCCAAACTATGGGTCGCTGCAGGGGCTAGGCATATGAGTGTCATCATGCCGCGAGAGTAGTCCTACTTTTTTCGGTGGTATTGTATCTTCTCTGACGGGCTATGTTGTGGAGCCGATGTATTGCACTATGAACTCTCTTCTCTCTTAATTAATGAATGAGGCAAATCTTTTGCCTCGGTTTCAAAAAAATGTTAAAAAAGTTTAAATATATAAAAATGTATTGTATTATGAAAAAAATGAAAAAATGATCACCACATATTTGAAAAGGTCATACATTTGGAAAACTATTTATTGTTAACAAATCTTGGTGCCGGTGAAATGATTGCTTGTCCTCATATGCTTCAGCGTGTTTCACATTTTCAGCCTTCTGGCTGCGTGGGTCTACCCCTTTTCTCCGGAAGAGCAATGCTATTCATAAGTACTGGTTTAAAACAAAACCTAAGTCGGTATAAGCCAGAAAAGCCCGCTACATGTAAGTTATTACAAACAACACCCATTCTTTTGCATTTCCGATAAGGTTATCAATCAACATCAAGGCGCCAAGTAATCCTCGTACATCATTCCTCCCAACGACGCTCTTGTCTGAAACAGCATGATCTGCCATATAGAACAGTTTAGTTGAGTATTCGAAACGGACATACCCTGCTCACTTTCAAGGTCCATGGATGACGTACGTGTTGATTGTTTCATATACTTATCTGTACCATGTATAGTTTCCTAGGACCTTCCAGCTGCCAGATTAGATACACTAGGTTACAATGTTACGTACATTATAGAACAACCTGATAACGGCCATTACAACCGGAGGCTCAAATCATGCCATCTTTTCGAACTTGACGGTTCAAATGCATGTGAGGCTGCGTAGACCAGCACCGGGTTTTTTTAGAAGTTACACTATTAATTAGGCAATAAGAGTTTTTTTAATGCAATTAGTCAGTAAGAGTTGATGTGGTGTAATGTAGACGTTATCACATCAGCTGAACCCTCAAGGTTTCCACCTATCACATGGATCTATTTTATTTCGAAATCAAGTTGCTGTAAATAATAGAGGGCCAAAAATACCTGAATGAAAAGGTCCACATTTTCGTGACTAAGGGGTCACTTTAACTGTTTACAAGAAATTTCTACCACAACATCCTTTTACTGTTTACAAGAAATTACTAGTTGTATAGAGATATATATGCAAACACCGAGAGATAATCCATTGTATAACACAATTTGTTGTGGTTGCTGTGTGTCTTCAAAGTGTACACACCCTTAGATTCTACCTGTGGATTCTAGGCGTTAAAGAAATCAACATCCTTTCATTGGTGAGAAAATTTTCACCCATAATTTAGAGCTGTTTTACGGTGATTGGGTTAGTACTCGGAGTACTTAGCAGTACTTACATGTCTGATCATGTTTTTTTATTAGCCGTCAGATCTTTCGGGGAATTTTAATTGATTAAATTTAATATGTTAATTGCGATAAGGGCATAATGGTCCAGGGGGAAATATCTTTTCTTGAACCGATCACCTGAGGACCAGATCCATGTCTACTCGATCCAGTTCAGAATCCTCCTCCGATCTATTCGTCGCCGCTCGCCGCTCTTGACCTTCTCCGTCCTCGACCTGCCCGGCGAGAGGAATAAATTCATCGTCCTCGTCCTCCACCCAACCAACCCCAGCCCCCCACGCCGTCACCGAAGAAGAAGAAGGCCGGATCTACGCCGGCTGAATCGGCGGCGACCGTGGCGGGCGATCCCATCTCTTCGCGCGTACCATCCTTAAGGTATGAATTCGGCTTGGCGTTCTGCTCGTTCTCTTGGCCGTTGCGCCCCTCCACCGTGCATGTAGTACAAACTCAACCCCACAAGATCCGGGTACGGACTAGAACAACGAATGGAAAGCTTCATCGTGGCATAGTTTCTCTTGAGCTAATCGCATCATGTTTGTTTAAGTAAGATGTTGCGGGCATTGCTTACTTCCTTTGGTACCGCAGAAAAAAGTGACTTACTTGACGTTTGAGATGAGATATACTAAAGGAAGATGAGATACTGGTTCCATAGTTCACTTAATTTAGTTTATTAAAGTCATCATCACTTTAGGTTTGCATAGTGCATGAAATATAGTTTAAAGGAAGATGAGATACTACTTGTTGGACGTTGATGATTGGTTTCCCTCACATGTCAAACGAGCAAAGTCTTTTCCATGCACTTGTCTTTTCCTATGAGCTATTTTACACCTGCAACATTGATAAACAGAAAGATGTTGATGATTGGTTTCCCTCACATGTCATATGCAGGAAGACATGGCGTATGCAAGTGATGAGAGTATGTTCGAGTATCTAAATGTTGTCAGCAAGATGTTTGATAGTGAGGCTGAAGGCTATGAATTCTACAACAAATATGCTCTTGAAAAAGGTTTTAGTGTGAGGAAAAGCTACGTTGAGTGGGATGGATCCAACAAATACATAATTTTAAGGAAAATTGTGTGTAGTCGTCAAGGGTTTCGCGAAGAGAAGCACATGAAAAGAAAGATGAAAGATAGAAAGAGGAGGCCACGAAGTTTAACTCGTGTTGGGTGTAATGCTAAATTGGTCATTACGAGACAGGAGGAAACCGGTCGGTGGTTTGTCAAAGATTTCATCGATGAGCACAGCCATCCTCTAGCCCCACGGGATCTTTCTTGTCTACTGCGTTCGCACAGATGAATTAGCGATGAGCAGAAAGCGGACATTGCGGACATGGAAAAATGTGGGATCCGCAAATACCGTATTATGGATATTTTGTGCTTTCAATACGGTGGATTTGATAAGGTTGGATGCATAAAGAGGGACGTTTATAATTTCTGCCATGCTAATAAGCAGGAGACAATCAGTGCCGGTGATGCTAATACGGTGATCATTCACATGATGGAGAGGCGAGAGCGAGATGTGGATTTTTTCTTCAAGTACTTGGTAGACGAGCATGGCCATCTGAAGGGACTGTTCTGGGCTGATAGTCAGTCGCGACTTGACTACGAGGCTTTCGGAGACGTCATTGTTTTCGATAGCACATACAGAACCAACAAATACAATCTGCCATTCGTGCCGTTTGTCGGGTTGAATCACCACCGCAGCACTGTTATTTTGGCTGTGGTATAATTTCTCATGAAACAAGCCAGGCATACGAGTGGATGTTGCGGACCTTTTCTGATTGCATGGCACAGAAGCATCCGATATCTGTGATCACAGATGGGGACCTTGCAATGCAGAGAGCAATAAGGGTGGTCTGGCCAGACTCAAACCATAGACTATGTATATGGCACATTCAGCAGAACATTGTACGCCATCTGCATGATGACGACGTAAAGGAGGAATTCAGATCTTTCATTTATGATACTTCTTCCATTGAAGAGCATGAGATAAAATGGATACAATTCTTACAACGGAATAAAGCAACCAATGAGGAGTCTTGGCTGCATCAGATGTATCAGATGAGAAAGTTGTGGTGTGCTCCATATCTTGAGGGGCGTTGTTTCCTAGGATTGAGCAGCAATCAGAGGAGTGAGAGCTTGAACTCTGTGCTACATACGCATCTTGAGGGTAAGATGTCGTTGTTTGAAATGCTAGAGCACTATGAGCGTTGCCTTGCGTCGCGACGGATTAACGAAGCTCTCCATGACGTTGAAGCCTTGCAGTCCGTCCCATTTACAGAGGAAAATGCTTCGCCGCTTGAGAAACACGCCGCAACAGTTTTCACACCTAGTGTCTTTAAGATGGTCTTATGGAGCATAGATGTTGTCAGCAAATGTCAGATCAGAGAGATACTAGATGGATCAGAAGATTCCACTTATGTTGTGTCCAAGTAGGAAAGAATGGATAAAAAGTTTGGAGTGCGCATTGAAGAGCAAGGAGGTCTTTTGCACAGGGTGAGTTCTTGCCGTAAGCTGGAATGCGCAGGCACACCATGTTCCCACATTTTTTACATATTGGGGATTTTAAAACAAACAATTCTGCCCGGTTGTTGCGTTCCCACTAGGTGGACTATGAATGCAAAATGTGCATACACACCTACCAGAAAAAACCAGATGTATGACTATTCGGTAAGCCTGTAGAGGTACCGCGAGTTGCGGAATTGTAGTCACGCCGCAAGTTTCAAGGCATGCCACTCTGATGAGGACTATCACCATCTAAAGATGCTTTTGCAAGCACAACATCATGGCAAGCAATCAAGTTTTGAACAAGCTGACAGCAAGGAGTCAACTAATGCTCAGCATTACAGCATTAGGTTTGGCCCGTTGATGCGGCACTCAGAGAAAGTTGATAAGGTTCTCGATCCCGTGCATGTGCCAGGACGAGGTGCACCGAAGAAAAGGCTGCAGGCAAAGACAAAGAAGTCAAGATCACAGAATATCTGTGGCTATTGCAAGAAACCAGGTCACAATCGACGTAAATGCGCTAAATTGCTAGAGGTACGAAATATGTTCATATTTATTTTTTACATGTGTTTTACTCATAATTGATGTCCATGTGATTTATTGTATTCTTCCGTGTAGGATCTCGAGGCTGAACTGTGATATCTACATACAACATGAACCGACGATGAGCCAGAGAACGTCGTGTGCCATTCAGCTTTGTGTGACGTGGTCTTTACATTTTATTTCATCGTGACAGTAATTTAGTGAAGTGTGGTTGTACTGCCATGTTACTGTATTAGTTCAACATCTTTCGTTTCCATTTTCTATGTGTATCATTTGATGTCCAACTTTAAGAATGATGATGTATTTCGAACGGGAATAAGGGCTAGCATGGAGCACTTGTTATTGTCGAGTAGAATAATTATTGTGATGTATTTCTGCACGCACACACGGCCGCCAGACGGATCTCCCGCGCGATTCCACGGTCTGCATGGCTGGCTCGGTGCGTGTCCATCGTTTAGGCGAGACTACCGACGCCATGCATGCATGGCAGGCCGTTTTCCTACGTCAACCCAAACACCGGCCCATCCGAGGTTGCAGCTCCGGACGGCCCACGTCGCGTACGATCTCGCGCGTTGTTCTCGTCTAACTAAAAATAGTCCCACCTCGCCCCTCGAGCAGCTCCTTTACCTGCTTAAATACCTTCATCGGGGTGATTTTAGCAAGCGTTGGTCCTCATTGTAGGATGAATATGATTCTTCACCCTTACTATGGTTGCCATGCATATTCTTCATTTACAGAGCAATAATGACTGGCGTATTTTTTAAATAAGCGGGGCCCACTGGGGTGTGCTTGGAAATCTTTGAGAAACCTCCATGCACGTTCATCTTCGCTGCATGCAAATCGGGCGGCAGCCGCTGTGCCAGTAGCTGTCAAGGCCTTGATGAATCACTATTCACATGCAGGTCCCCGACTCTTGAATGCAAGTCCCAAATTATCTTGTACATGGTGACCCACATGTGCCAAACATGTCTATGAAAGAAAATTTTGAAAAAAATTATTTTACAATGCCCCCTTGAGGGATAGACCGATGTTTTCAGCAGTCAGTCTAGAGGGCATTATAAATTCAAAAAAATACAAAAACTTGGAAACCTAGTTTTTTTGTGGAAGATATCATGTGTGCCAAAATTGAGGTGATTTGGAGGTGGTCGAAAAAATGCCGGCATTCCGGAGGGACCATTTTGTCTACTTAAGCCAGTTTTTGAAAAAGGTGAATTTTTCCACCACCTCCAAATCACCCAAATTTTCTTGTACATGGTGAACCACATGTGCCAAACATGTCTATGAAAGAAAATTTTGAAAAAAATAATTTTACAATGCCCCCTTGAGGCATAGACCGATGTTTTCAGCAGTCAGTCTAGAGGGCATTATAAATTCAAAAAAATACAAAAACTTGGAAACCTACTTTTGTTTGTGGAAGAGATCATCTGTGCCAAAATTGAGGTGATTTGGAGGTGGTCAAAAAAATGCCCGCATTCTGGAGGGACCATTTGGTCTAACTTAAGCCAGTTTTTGAAAAAAGGTGAATTTTTCCACCACCTCCAAATCACCCAAATTTTCTTGTACATGGTGACCCACATGTGCCAAACATGTCTATGAAAGAAAATTTTGAAAAAATTAATTTTACAATGCCCCCTTGAGGCATAGACCGATGTTTTCAGCAGTCGGTCTAGAAGGCATTATAAATTCAAAAAAATACAAAAACTTGGAAACCTAGTTTTGTTTGTGGAAGAGATCATCTGTGCCAAAATTGAGGTGATTTGGAGGTGGTTGAAAAAATGCCCGCATTCCGGAGGGACAATTTGGTCTAACTTAAGCCAGTTTTTGAAAAAAGGTGAATTTTTCCACCACCTCCAAATCACCCAAATTATCTTGTACATGGTGACCCACATGTGCCAAACACGTCTATGAAAGAAATTTTTTTAAAAATTAATTTTACAATGCCCCCTTGAGGCATAGACCGATGTTTTCAGCAGTCAGTCTAGAGGGCATTATAAATTCAAAAAAATTCAAAAACTTGGAAAATGCAGCATTAAATCAGGGTGTGTACAACTCTAGCTTGTTCTTGCCAACACTACTAGGAAAAGGCATGCTAGTGGCGCACCGATTTTGCCTTCTAATGGCGCACTACTGGTGCGCCACTGGATGTTGTTTTGGCTGATGTTGTTTTGGTGCTATTTTGGTGCCATTTTGGATGGCTGCAGTGACTGTTTTGGTGCCATTTTTGATCTCCTAATATGGTTGCAGTGATCATTAATTTTAGAGCAAAATATGGCTGTTATTTTTTTGTTTTGTTTCAGAAACAGGAGAAACCAAAGGGCCCACGTCTTCCCTCCAGAGTTTTCGAGGGCCAAAGGGCAGGACGTTTGAGTTTTCGAGGCAACTCCCCACGTCTCCCCTCCACTGGCAACTCGCCATGTATCCCCTCCACTGGCAACTCCCCACAACCACGACGCAGGTAACTCCCCTCCTATTCCATTGCCGCTCCATCTTCCTCCCTCTGCTTCCCTCCTCATTCCATTGCCGCTCCATCTTCCTCCCTCTGCCTCCCTCCTCATTCCATTGCCGCTCCATCTTCCTCCCTCTGCCTCCCTCCTCATTCCATTGCCGCTCCATCTTCCTCCCTCTGCCTTCCTCTGCCTCCACCATCAAGCAACTCCCCTCTGCCTCCACCATCGCTGGCCAGGAGGGCAATGGCGGAGGAATCGTGGAGCAACTCCCCTCTGTCTGCCAAGAGAATGGCGGAGGCATCATGGAGCAACTCCCCTCCGTCTGCCAAGCATCACCGTGGTGAGGCGTCTGGCAAGGAGCCGTTGGTGGTCGACGACGACGTTCCGGTCCCCGGGCAGAAGCAGGACTACACCGTGCTGCTCATGGTTGATATCCACCTGAAGGAGAAGCTGGATGTCGTATGCACCAGCAATCCAGACGAAGCCGACAAGAGGATCCACAACATGAGGAGGAGGCTCGGCGGCATGGTTTCTCGGTCGATCGGCGTTGATGTCGAGTATACCAGGGAAGACGAACCTCCGCAAATGGCTGCAGTTCTGCAGTTATGCGTGGAGGATCTCGTCCTGGTATACCACATCACCGCGGCAACCAAATGGTAAAAACATCCAGTTCTGAAGTTTCTGAAGTTTCTATCTAATTAGTAGTTTCTGAAGTTTCAGAAGTAGATGCAATAGTTCTGAAGTTCTGACGTAGATGCATTACTAGTTCTGAAGTTCTGAAGTTTCTGAAGTTCTAAAGTTTCTGTCTAATTAGTAGTTTCTGAAGTTTCTAAAGTTTCTAAAGTAGATGCAATAGTTCTGAAGTTCTGAAGTAGATGCAATACTAGTTCTGAAGTTTCTGTCTAATTAGTAGTTTCTGAAGTTTCTGAAGTTTCTGAAGTAGATGCAATAGTTCTGAAGTTCTGAAGTAGATGCAATACTAGTTCTGAAGTTCTGAAGTTTCTGTCTAAGGGCATCTCCAGCCGTTGGCCCCCCAGGAGGGGCAAAAAATCGCCCCCTGGGGGCGCACCGGCGCTAAACCGCGCACTAGGGGCGTGATGCCCCCTAGTCGCGGCCCCCACGGGTTTTTAAAATGTTCAAATTCGCCGCAAACACAACGCAAACACGGGCGAGTTCGTTCAAATTTAAACATATTTTACAAAAAAAGGAAAAAAAACTACCGCGGGCTACCCCCGCCGTCTCCCTCGCCGCCCGCCCACGCGGTTCTACATGCCGAGGAGGTTGTAGAACCGCGTGTAGTCACCGCCGTCGTCATCTTTGTCGCCCCCGCTTACGCCTCCGCCGTCCCTGCTGCATCCCCCCCTCCTGGTTGGCGCGGCGGGTTGGACGGTCCGGGGGCGTCGTCGTCGTCGCTATCGAGGACGACGACACCGTCCTCGTCCTCACGCCCACGTTTGCGGGCGGCGATCTCCTCCAGGGCCCGGCGCTGCCGGATCATCTCCTCGCGCAGGTAGTCGTCGCGCGACCACCGCATGGCGTCCTCGTCGGAGAAGCCGCGCCAGGCTATCTCCTCGTACTCCGGGGGGAGGCTGGGCTCCACCTTGGGCTCGACGAGGGCGCCGGAGCTGCGGGTACGCGCGCTGACAGGCGTGTCCTGGGGCTCCGGCTTGACGGGGCGGAGGTGGAGGCAGGGAGAGATGCCGGACAAGGAGGAGGACACCCTGGTCTCCATGCGCATCAGCGTCCAGGAGCTTCCCCGGCGGCGTGAGAAGGACGGGGGAGCGGGGTACTCGAGGCGCGGCGTGTTGCCGCCCTCGATGTACTCGAGGACGGACTCCAACGTGCGCTTGGGCACGCCCCACCACCGACGCCGGCCGGCGGCGTTGAACCTGCCGGAGGGCACGACGCCGTTGGTGGCCTCGAGCTGCTCGTCGTGCCGGCGGCGGAAGTACGGCTCCCAGATTGGGCTATTGGGGACGTACTGGGGCCCCTCCCTCGCCGCACGCGGTAGGGATGAGAATATGCGTGCGATCTTCGAACGCTGCGCCGCGCCGGTGGGTACCGGCAGCACCGGCACGCCACCGGCGCTGATCCTCCACGCCCCGGGCACCCGCATGTCCGGCGGAACCGGGTACTCGGCCTCGAAAAGGAGGCGAGCCTCGTCCTCGTGCAGATGACGGCGCCCGTTCGCCGCCGCGCCGTCGCTTGGGAAACGCTCGGCCATGCTTTCTCAACTGGTGACGGCGAGAGGAGGAAAGGGGGAGAAATGAGCGCGTCGTCGGTGGATGATCGGGGTGAGTCTCTCCGGCGCGCTTGCAGTCGGCTTTTATAGGCGGAGACGCCACGTGGTAGGCTTGGCCGGCGTGTTACGCGTGGCGTGATTGCGTGGCGGCCGAGGGACGCGTCGCCCAGCCTTCACTGCGCCACCCGTGAGGCATCAATGGAGGCTGACCGGCGCGGCAGCGCACGGCAGCTTTGGCATTGATTCGCCGTGGGAAACGAGGCGATGAGGACGACGAAGGGGCAAGAAGAGAGTAGAGTCGCTGATGCGGTGGGCCCGCGGCTCTTCGCGCCAAAAATGATTCGCCCGGCGCCCCCGAGCGACCCCCAGCGCGCCGGGTTCGGGTTGGGTCCGTCGGCGCCAATTTCGGCCCGAGTCGGCGAAAACTGAGCTCTTGGGGGCGTGACTGGGCCGATTTTTGGCGCCGGCGGACGAAAAAACGCCTGGGGGCCTTCTTGGGGGCGCGGCTGGAGATGCCCTAATTAGTAGTTTCTGAAGTTTCTGAAGTAGATGCAATAGTTCTGAAGTTCTGAAGTAGATGCAATACTAGTTCTGAAGTTCTGAAGTTTATGTCTAATTAGTAGTTTCTGAAGTTTCTGAAGTTCTGAAGTAGATGCAATACTAGTTCTGAAGTTTCTGTCTAATTAGTAGTTTCTGAAGTTTTTGAAGTAGATGAATTTGATGCACCAGATTAATTTGATGCAGGCCCAAGGAACTCTGCCCGCTCCTGCAGGAGAAGAAGCTGTACACCTTTGTTGGCTTCTCCATTGGAGGTGACAAGGAGAAGCTGAAGTTGTCTGGTTTGGAGATCAACCCCGACAAATACGTCGACATGCAGCGCAAATGGAGAGTTCCAAACAATGGAAAGAAGTGGCAGTCTTTGGCTGAGTTTGCAGCCAGCCTCATCCACCCATCCTACAAGGAAATGAAGGGGAAGATCAACAAGAAATTGGACCAAAAATGATGGGGGGACAGCCCACTGCCAAACAACCTCATCGAGTATGCAGCGAAAGATGCATACGTCACCTACGAGGCATGGAAGAAAATCGAAACCGTCAAAGAAGGTTTGGAGCAATGGCAAGAGGCAGAGGATCATTAGGATGACCCTACTACTGGGGATATTGAGTTGTTTGTTGTATTATGTGTCTCAGTTTGTAGTTATGTGGTTGAACAAGTTTGCTTTTGTTATGTTGAACAACTTTGCTTTTGTAATGATGAACAAGTTTGCTTTTGTTATGTTGAACAAGTTTGCTTTTGTAATGATGAACAAGTTTGCTTTTATTATGTAGTTATGTGATTGTTATGATGCTGGTGCAGAACACTTATGGTTGTGATGTGATGCTACTGCTATATACTAGTGGCGCACCACATGACAGGTGCGCCATTAGTGTCCATTCCATCTATAGCCTTTTTTCTAGTAGTGCAAAATGCAGCATGATGGACTGGCTGCAATGGAAATAATGGTGACAAATGCAAAAAATGAAATATGACAAAAAAAAAGCCTGCCTACTTGCCGCTCAAAGTTCACAATTCAACGGCCTGCATATGACTAGTAACCCAATCATTTATTGGGCCAGGATGCAGAGGCCCGTCAGATTGTGATAACAGGTAGCAAGTAGGCCCCACAGGGCAGGGACGGAGACGGTTAGGCAATGTGATGCCCGCTTTAGAAAGGAACTTGAGAGGGAAAGCTCAACCCGCTATATAAACCGGTGCTAGCTCCGCTCGCTTGGCGAGGTGGGACTAAACTCCCTGCACCCCTGGGATGTGCCCGGCGCGACGCTCGCTTGGGCCTAATTCGGATGGGCCGTCCCACGCCAGCCTCACCCGCTGGGTCGCTGGATGGACCGTTGGGCCATCTCGTTGTCTGCGCCTGAGGCATGCATGCATGGGAATGGCGGCGACGTGGGTTTGCATGCGCGGGTGGCGGACGTGAACATTATCTATCCGAACTATGTTATGATTTCTACCCGAAAACAAGCTCCCGTGTGACGCGCTCCCGTGCGACGCACGCCTCTCGCGTGACACGCGATTCCGATGCGACTGCGTGCCAAGTTTTATAGCTGGAAACTTCTTTAGATGCAATGCCATCTCACAAACAACTCAGAAACAACTGTATGATTGATCATAAAACACATGCATTGTTGTTCAAAGAACTGTCTCATGAATAAATTGTACCATAATTGCGAGCATAGTGTGAAACAGAAAAAAATGTTTGTTTGCAACAAAATAATCCTGGTTTGAAGCTTAAACTGGTTGAAAAATAATTGAGCATACTCCATATTGTCTTCTGCACTGCCAAAATCCAGTGACCTCTTGTGTTGCGTCGTTGGAGATTGCGTCGGGCTTGGCGACGTCCCATGCGCTTCAATCTTTTTCTCTTTAACATCAATGTAACCATACAACTTAAGTTGTTCTTGGTCTTTCTCTGCCAACTCTCTAGCAAGACCCTCCATTTCTTGGATTCTCACTTCCTGTAGAAAACCATAGGAATTGTATTAGGAAGAACTCAAAAAAGGCGTAGCCATAAACTAGAGGCATGTAACATGTAAAATTTGAACCTTTGAATCAATGTCATTCTCGGTAAAACAACTCGTAGTTCTATTGTACACAATGTACAGGTGACATGTCTTGCTGCCATTCAGATCAGAAAGCATTTTTTGTACATCATCTAGTCCTGTAATCAAGAACATTCCTTCTGGCAGCTTCCACGCAGACCCGGGTCATAAGTAGTACACTTCTGCTCCCAGTTTACAACCAAAAGTAACTCTCATTTCACTCATAATGAGATCGTAGGTCACTTTGGCGGGTTCAAAAATTTTGACTTCTGCCGGGTGTTCATCAAAGTATGCTCACGGGACATGTGACATCTCATCATCCCTACTAACAAAAAATTCCATGACCAGCACCTAGTATCTCACATCAGAGTTAATACATTCAATGAGTAAAGGGGCAAATATAATTTTTTATGTGCATAGCAACATTGCGGCGTTGTTACCTGCTATTGTGGAATGTATCCTTCATGTGGAGTGACTGGGGATTGTGCCATCTCAAACCTTCTCACCTTGTTATGTGGAATGTATCCTTCATGTGGTGTGACTGGGGACTCTGCCATCACAGGTTTCTTATCCTGCGTATGAAACGTCTATAGTGGGTTTACACACAAGTTTTGAAAGGTCATACCATATCTTGGGTATGCATCATTGTGAGGTACTTACAAGGGGAGAATTGACGATATGTTGTTGGGGTGGACTGATGTGGCATTGAACGGGTGACTCTATCGCAATGTCTCGAATGAATGGCGACTGTGCCATCTCATGATGCTTAGCCTACATACAATCGCCAACATAAGGTTGCCACAAATTGAAGATGTTTGTATCATAGAATACGTAGGTCCTTAATATATAGAATCGGTGCGAGATACTTATAGGGGGAGAATAATTGAAGACATGTTGTCGGGGTGGCCGTGAGATCGCACGGTCTTCTAACATATGTCCTTCCAAGCGGACCTTCTCCAGCATGGCCTTATAATCCATGTCCGACCGCTCCTGTAGCAGCTTACTGTCCATATCCGCACGTGCCTGCAACACATATGCATCCATCCTGACTCGCTCTGTCTGTATAATACTGTCCACAAGCTTCCGGTCCTTCTGCAACTTTTGATGCATTTCCTTGTAGCCAAGGACAAACTTTTTTTCCATGTACTCACAGTCCTGCTTATACTTTTCTTCAATCTCAAGATGCATCTTCGCCATCTTACGGGAAAACTCCTCATGCTCCTCCTTTATCATCCTTTCCACGTATGAACGTTCTTTTTTCAGTTTCTTATCTACCTCATCGCGATCCTTTTGCACCTTCAAGTCGATCTCCCGGCGCGCTTCATGCAAAGACTTGTCGTACTCCGCACGGTTGTTATGCGCCTTTGAGACCATGGTCCCTACAGCAACACATATACCCATAGTATGAAAACTGTATCCACAACCTCATCCAACTAATTCGAAACAATACGGCCGTGAAAAAATATTCAGAACCAGTTCGTACGATCAACTACTACAAACTATCAATCAAAAAGCTCTTGAATGACATCCTGTACTCGAATTACACCAGAACTACTCAACTATGGCAAAACCTGGATTTTCTAATCTCTTCGGAAATGACTTCTTGGTCGAATCAATGGAAAAAATAATCAGCACTGCAATCGAAGATGGGAGGAGCCGTGGAGGAGATCTTTTTAATCCGGCATCGGCGTGGTCGCTTGAGAAGCGATAGCGCGATCCCAGCGATGGCTATGTAAGGAGAAACAAGGTAGATGGGGTGGTTAGGATAGGGTAGATATGCGGTATAATGGGAAGGTATATATCCGTGATTGTAGGGTTAATTAGTTATTTTGAAGAAATGCGCTTCGATGCAAGTTTTTTTAACGAGTGTGATCTTTTCGGGGCTTCCAAAACATGTGCACTGACCGCGGGTCCAACCACATATCACAGAAGCCCGAGCCATCGCCGTGCCCGTGCCAAGCTGCCGCCCACCATTGCCTCCCTTTCCCTTGCCCCGCCAAATTGTTATTCTTCTCCGGCGACGAAGCCTGCCATCACCGGCGGACGGTGAGAGACGAGAGATGTCCATGTCCGGTTCGGCCTCTCCGTCATCATGGCCGCGGTATGGTTCACTGCCGATGACCAGATGCCCCGACTGCCCACGCATCGCGCCACTGAAGCGTTTGACAACCATATCGGAGAAGAATGGAAACCATGGGCGGGAATTTGTGAAATGCGAGAGCAAACCATAAGCGGGGAAGGTTAAATCTTTGTTTTGTTGTGTCTTTTTGCTATGAATTCTGACCCCAGATTTATATTTATTTCCTTGGAATTGGGATTTAGGGTTTCCCTTCCCTATTTCAGAAGCTGAAAACATGCAAGCATTTTGAGTGGCTGGATGAATACGTTGAGAGGCTTCAAACGGATGGCTTAATTGATTTGCCCATTGATTTGAGGCATGGGGCAACCCTAGAGGCAGATCTGCCATCGGCGGTGGATAATAAGGGCTATGCCAATGTTCCTCTGATGGTGGCGGATGCGGAACTCAAGGTGGAATTGAAGAAGATGAACAATAACTTAAGGCAGTTGATCGATGTGAATAAGCACGCAAATCTGATGGCCGCGGGATTTTATTTTTCAATAATTGTTGTGGGATTTGTTTACTTGTTGATCATCACTCATTAGAAGTTGTTAACAAATTATTTCAGTCAGCTTCTGTATAAGCAATGTCATTTGTGCTTAATGCCTTGTATGACCAGACCAAGGAAAAGCTCATTTGTAATCTATTGGAAAGGACAAATAAAATTGAAAACTGATTTCTTGTTTCCAAAATAAATTTAGCAAAGAGGACATAGCCCGAACATAACATAGTACCACGAACATCAATATAGTTGATCTAACACAAATAGTACGATAATGATGATTTGTAAAGTAGCACATTACATCAAGGATTTATAAAGAACGCAAATTATTTTACAACGTTGTGATGTAACAACTCCAGAGGCACATGTGGAACATGGGAAACAAACAGATAAATCCCTTGATTTCCCAGGTACAGCAGCATCATCAAGAGTTAGGATGAAAAACAATGGTTATGGCACCATATTCTGCCATGTCTTGGGGCACAACACGATGAGGCAGTTTCTGTTTGAACAACAAATTTGTTATGTTAGAAAATTTGTAACTTATTCTTCTCTAAAAAAGGAAGAGCAATAAATTCATTCCAAGAATTTCCAGAAATAATTGTCAACCCATTTTCATTGGTAATTACGAGATATGTTTGGCGCAATTAGTGGCTAACTGGTTTTTCTTTTGAGGAATAGAGGCTACTTGGTTTGATACATGCCAAATGTTACATTCAGATTAGTTGCATTATTTCGTTCATTTTTTACCCAAAAAATCTATACAAAGTGTTAACTGGACAATGTGAACAATGTGGCACGAAGGTTGTCGGCCCAGCCAGTGGATGGAATGGATCGATGGTACCGGATGGAATCCATTGTAAACCAACCCTAAACCCAAAAAACCAAAAAACCCTGATAACCCTAACCCCCCCCCCCCACCCACACACACACA